>NC_048570.1:76400437-76515437 GCF_013265735.2 Oncorhynchus mykiss | reverse complement strand
AGCAGGCTAACTGATGTGATTTTACCTAATTTGAATAATGCCATTCATGGGAAATGAAATTTTAATGGAGCTTGGGGTAACACAACTGCCTCCTCATTTACAATTACTGTCCTAGCTCCTGTCCTGGAGTCCAAGGCCTCAGTGGTAACATGGCTTATTTTATTACTGTACTATCAATGTTTTTGTAGTACAGAGACACTTAATTACTAGGAATATCTCCATTGCTGTAAAATAAAATGTTGGCACGTTTTTTTCTCTCCTGTCTCTCATTGAAAGCAAATAAAACTAGCTCTCCCTGTTCCTGCTTGCTTGCTTGTTGAGGCTCAGTGCTGAGTCTGTCAAGGTGATGCTGTCGTTTTAAATTGCTGTTTATAAAAGCTGAAATCAATATTTTAACATGCAGCGAGAGAGTGTGTTGTTGCCGAGTTGCATTTTTAATATGATCTGAATAGTAAATAATTCATTTGATCATAAAGGTACGGCTAGGGAAAAGTAAATAAATACAAGCAGCCTGTTGTGGAATGTCTGTGTTTTAAATCAATCTGTTCAAGTCGAAAGCATTGACCTGACAAATTCAGCTTGTTTTAACAATGTTATGACTCCTGTATACTAAAGTCTTTCTTGGATGCAACTCACAACTAGCTAAATACTGTACCTTACCATTATTATCCTAACATCATCTGGTATCAACATTAGACCTGCATGTCAATGTCAATAAATTACAGCTATATCTACACTCATCCCTTATAGTCAGTGGATGTGGAGTTCAAAGGGTTTGGGTATATCTTCAGCCACGGAGTTTATGGAGATTATACAGCCCCATTCCCTCTTAAAACCAGTGAATGTGGGGTATTAAGTATTGGGTATACCTTCAGCCACAGAGTATACATCACCATCATCCCTTTATTAAAACCTCTTAGAGCTACCCCATACTTTTTTCAATTTCCGCCTGAAGACATACCCAAATCTAACTGACTGTAGTTCAGGCACAGAACCAAGGATATGCATATTCTTGGTACCATTTGAAAGAAAACACTCTGAAGTTTGTGTAAATGTGAATTGAATGTAGGAGAATATAACACAATAGATCTGGTTTAGATAATACAATGAAAAAAACCATACGTTTGTTTTTTTATTGTTGTATCATCATCTTTAAAATGAACAAGATAAAACAAACATTCAGATAGGATGATGGGGACAATTTCAGTGAAAAACATAAGAGGGCAACAGTACTTGTGCAAAGTTTCAGAATTCCATAGCCGCAGGCAGAACAGTTGAAACTGGAACAGCAGCAAGGCCAGGTGGACTAGGGACAGCAAGGAGTCATCATGCCAGGTAGCCCTGACGCATGGTCCTAGGGCTCAGGTCCTCCGAGAGAGAGAAAGAGAGAATTAGAGAGAGCATACTTAAGACAGAATAAGTACTCCAGATATAACAAACTGACCATAGCCCCCGACACATAAACTACTGAAGCATAAATACTGGAGGCTGAGTCAGGAGGGGTCAGGAGACACTGTGGCCCCATCCGATGAGACCCCCGGACAGGGCCAAAGCTCTACACAATATTGTGCTGCTGATGCCAGGTGCCATAGCAGTCTCTTTCTGCTGTGAAGTGAGTATCAACAGGTATAATAAACAGATATATATATATATAGAGTACAGGGAACATAAAGTTGAATATATTATTATAGACCTGCTAGATCTACTGTCTCTTTAATATTATGACATTTCAGACATTTCAAAAATCACAAATAATATTTTAGATTATTCATTTCAAACAAGGGCATTCGCATGAGAAGAACTTACCAGTCCAAAACATGTCCCCTCCATTCAAAAAATATTCCTCCACTTGGGAATCGCTAAATGAATCGTCCTACAACAATCTCTGTCTCACTTTTCCGATCAATTTATTCTAAAATTGAGTGTACACCTGTATATCTAGACTTCGATTTAGCTTTCCCTGACTTAGTCGCCATACTGATTGATGCTGTATATAAACAGCTGAATCTGCGTGTTTACCAAAACAAGGCTGTGCGTAACATGCGTAGCTCCTTCCGGTATAAAACTTCAATAGCGAATGAGTGGTCATATCAACGAAACAGTGGTCATATCATTGGTGCACAGTGATGTCATTACATGTTGTCTTCAAATCGGTTTCTTTCAGTCAATACGTCCTGCGAAATGGCCCATCAGGTTTGGTTGTGTTACAAACAAACCAGTTGATTGCAATGAAACCAAACATGACTGGAAAAGTCACGTTCTGTGTGGGTATTTACCCTCGAATGTGTCGTCGAAAATGGAATGAGACGGAATTCACGACACAAGCGGTTCACAAAATGTTTCATGTTAGGCTATAAAAATTGATTTTATCAAACAAAATATCATTCATTGTGTAACAATGAGCATTGGGATTGCAAACAGACGAAGATCGTCAAAGGTAAACGATTTATTTTAATGCAGTTTGTGATTTTGTTAGCCTGTGCTGGTTGAAATAGTTGTTTTTTTATGGGGCTCTATCCTCAGATAATCGCATCGTATTCTTTCGTAGTAAATGCTTTTTTAAATCTGACAACGCAGTTGGATTAGCAAGATTCTAGGCTTTCGATACATGTGAGACACTTTTATTTCCATGAATGTTTAATATGACTATTTATGTAGCGATCACCGTATGTTGTGGAATTTCAGCCTGCTACCGGGTTCCGTGCACAGAGGTTAAAAGCATAAAGCTTATTTCCAATGAAGAATATAGTTCTCCTCTTATAGCAGAACTGGGGAACACTGATGACATACACTCTTAGAAAAAAGGGTTCTTCTGCTGTCATAGGAGAACACTTTTTGGTTCAGGTAGAACTCTTTTGGGTTCCATGTAGAAACCTCTGGGGAAAGGCTTCTACATGGAACCCAATAGGGTGAACTATAAGAGGAGAACTATATTGGAAATAAGATCAAAGTACTCGTCTGTTCTGCAATTCTGTCTGCTAACTTTTAGCTTTATGCTTTAAAACCTGCAGATCATTGGTAAGAGAAGCATGGGTGAATAGGACCTACTCACCTGCTCAAAAAGGGTTCTTCAAAGGGTTCTCCTATGGGGACAGCCGAAGAAACCTTTTAGGTTCTAGATAGCACCTTTTTTTCTAAGAGTGAATAGTAGTATATTAGGGCACTTTTCCTAATAAGTAGTTTATGCACTTCTCCTGTGGTGTAAATGTGATGTTTTACTGCTGGACAGAATCACTTGTCTAACGCTGCTGAATACTTAAAGAATATAGCGATATCGCAGACCACTTCAGTAGAGCAATAGCATGCTAAACATTTCAGTAGAACAATGGCATGCTAAACATTTCAGTAGAACAATGGCATGCTAAACATTTCAGTAGAACAATGGCATGCTAAACATTTCAGTAGAACAGTGGCATGCTAAACATTTCAGTAGAACAATGGCATGCTAAACATTTCAGTAGAACAATGGCATGCTAAACATTTCAGTAGAACAATGGCATGCTAAACATTTCAGTAGAACAGTGGCATGCTAAACATTTCAGTAGAACAATGGCATGCTAAACATTTCCGTAGAACAATGACATGGCAGACAGTTCAGTAGAACAATGGCATGGCATCATTTTTCACATTTGTAGAAATTAAATATAGATGAGAACAGATTCCATGGGTTGTCATTTCAGTCCTTGTGCTACTGTGAATTTCATGAGGTGTTTTGTTCAAATAAAGGTTAAATGTGATTATGTAATTGCTCTGTAGACAGCTTAGTAGTGATGTGAGTACTGTTTGTATTCTGTTTCATGTGTACACCTGTTGATTGAGTTGTGGTGTAGTTTAGATCCCCTGTGTCTCAGTTATAACATGTATCTGTGGATGAGAATATGTATTTCCAATTCTGATTAAGCGACTAATGTATAACCATATCTGTGATACACTGATACTGTACTTTGAGCCATTTTGATTTAGAAAGCGGAGAACATTTCAGTGCAATTAAACTGATAAGTTAAAATGGGATAATATCAATAATTAACTGAAATCTGATGATTTGACTTGTTTTTCATAAAAGATTGAACACAGAGCGAAAACATTAAAAGGGGTTGCATCCGAAGTTTCCAATTACAGATTAAAATAGATTAAGCCAATTAAATAGATAAAAACCTTAATAATCCATCTGTTACAAAACGATACAGGGTCAGTTACAAAACAACGATTATTGGAATGAAATACTTCTGTATGTTACACATCAAGACATTAGCAGCAAACATTTTTCAAGTTGTCTTTGCTGTAAAGGGGCTCTGGGGACATTTGACATGCCTCGGGAGGATCAAGTCCAGCCCAGTGTAGAGAGAGAGTCCCCCTTGTTAAGGAAATGGAGGGGTCCGGGGTCTCTCACTAATGGTGTGGTGCGTCACTATTAGAACAGCACACCGTGACCCTGGGTGAATACCAATGGGATGCTGCCAGGTCCTTGAAGGAGGCAGAGCCATTGGCAGACAAACACACACACACATAAACAAGCATGCGCAGGCACACACACACACACACACACACACACACACACACACACACACACACACACACACACACACACACACACACACACACACACACACACACACACACACACACACACACACACACACACACACACACACACACACACACACACACAGCCAATTAGAGGGGCCCCTCTCTCCCAGTCATGCATTCATACAGTATCTGATTAGGAGAACAGTGCTACTGCATCAAGGCCCAGCCAAACACAAAACACACTCCTCTGAGACTCCTGTTTTTTCTCCTGATTTCCTTATTTAATATGTCAATTAAAAGGCTTTATTGTGATGCTAACCATGCGACCGTAAAGGAGTGCATTGTGAGGAAGAAGGGGGGGCAGAGAAGAGATACATTTATACTGTTTAATTCTGTGTCGGACAGATTGGTTACCTTCATTATAGGCTTTGTTCAATACCCTTCACAAATTCTCCCAAGGTCCATAGGAGATTTTTCCCTTTTAATTGAGTGATGGCACTAACACAAAAATCATCTGCTTAGTTTTGGCCCCTTGAAGACTTTAACAAATTGAAGAGGGCTGCTGCAAATCAAGGAATTGGAAAACCAAGGTTGCATAGTTTTTTACATTTTTGCCTGTCTGGAGTGGCGTGCCTGGATTGTGTACTTATGAATTAATGAAACTTCTTTGAGTTGCCCAAGACTGTACCATTGTACCAAGGGTGGCACAGCTGCCTCTGAGTCCACTCAACCACATCACCTGGCAGGCAGGTGGTATGTCTGAAACACAATAATGAACACCCCAACCACGGTACGGTACCGCTGCACACTACGAACGGTACACACTGACACTCTTACTATTTGCATAAGACAAAGATTCATCTGAAATTCTAAGAAAATGGAGAGGACTGCAAACTTCCCAAATGTCATACTATTTTACCATTGATCATCAGACTGTCCAAAGGGAAATCTAAGAAAATGAGAGGAGAACTTCCAGACATTTTACTATTTCACTTCTTCTCTGACCTCATCTCCAAGATAAATCAACCCTATAAGCCATTCAGCTGTAACCATAATTACTAATTTGTATGGAAGTGGGGGAGAGCATGTTGTGGTGGGGGGGGGGGGCTCAATGACAACCTTGTAGTTCATAAAGAGCCATTAGCCTCATCTGACTTGGCTAATTAAGGAAGAAGATTGATGAGAAAGAGAAACTGCAGATTATGTAGGGAGTGTGGTGGTAGTGACAGGGAAGGTGGACGACAGTAAGAAGCCTGACCGCAAGACTGTTATCACCCACATTAATGCCCTGCTACTGTAGACTGGCATTGTCATTGTCTGAAGACAGTTCATTACTGCTAATGTATTGTGGTGCTACAGTGTTTACAACAACAAGCAAATATACCAACAGGGTTGGGGAGTAACTGATCACATGTAATCTGTTACATGTAATCCGAATACATTTGTCATGCGTAGATGTAATAGGTGGCAGGGAAGTCAGGCGCAGGAGAGTCAAATGGAGTGTAAAATGGAGTCTTTTAATAAAGTCCACGGAGTATGCTCCATAACACTAAATGTACATAAACATGGGTACAAGGACCCGACACACACCTATACAACAATCACACTACACTGACAATAAAACAATCTCTGACAAAGACATGAGGGGAAACAGAGGGTTAAATACACAACAGGTAATGAATGGGATTGAAAACAGGTGTATGGGAAGACAAGACAAAACCAATGGAAAATGAAAAAAGGATCAATGATGGCTAGAAGACCGGTGACGTCGAACGCCGAGCACCGCCCGAACAAGGAGAGGCAACGACTTCGGCAGCAGTCGTGACAACATTATTATTATTTGTACTGTAATCGGTTGCATGTTGAAATCAGATTGCAGATCCTTTTGAAAAACGTAATGATTGTTTCTTGGATTACTTTTCAATTCAGAAAGGATGTTTGCGAAAAAATACATGATGACATCTCTCTGTTTTCTCAATGACTATCAATTCAGCATTGAAAAATGGTGCAAATTTAAGTTCGTTCCTGAGAGAGTCTGACCACAATTCAGAAACCACTATAATGGCACACCATATGCCTTTGATGGATCCTTTTTGTATTCTTCTAATGCCTTCTAAGGGGAAAGTAATCAGGTTACGTCACCGAGTTTGGGTAATCAAAACATTACGTTACTGATTATAATTTTGGACAGGTAACTAGTAACTGTAATGAATTACATTTAGAAAGTAACCTACCCAACCCTGCATACCAACATACAATAAATAGCCAGTATGATTCATTAAAAAAACTCAGTTCACTACAGTACTTGATAATAAGCTGTTCATGGGCTCAATGTGTCACATGCTCAATCTTTGCATAGTGCTCATCTCAGTAAGTGCACTGTTGAAGACTGTTACCACCAAGGATGTGCCATAGAGAGAAGATACCCTTCACTCCAGATGATAACTCCAAACCTACAACCTAATTTTGGACAAAATTACCTGGAGACCGACCAGACAGACCAGATACAACTTCAATTAGCACTAAGGTGTGAAGTGAGAGGTGTCGAAGCCTTTGAGCACAACAAATGTCAGGCTACCCCACCCAGATCCAGAGGCCTTGAAACCCCCTCCTGCTGTTCAGAGACAATCCACTGGCATTTTCTACAAGAAATCTGCCTCCAGAAATAAAAGCTTCTCCCAAGTGGGTGTGACACCTGGTGATCAGTTCACCTTCTGCCCTGGTTGTCTCCCCCAACACACTCCCCTCTCTCTCCCGTGCTTTCACTCACCTCCAGCACACAGGCACTGTTGGGGCGAGTGACTCTGAACTTACAATGGCTAGCCCCAAGTCGATTAATTTATTTCTTGTGCATTTTGCTATTTTGCTATTTTCCTCATGACTCCTGCATGCTTTGTTGACTATGAACTTTCTTGTTTACCCAACCATGGGACAGACTATGTTTGTTCCCACACTCGGGACTCTGACTCTCTACTGGTTACACAGACTTTTGGCCTCCGCCGGCCTTGTGTTCATGTTACCTGATGAAATTGCTGTATAATATGGTCTTGTTGCTATATAATGCACAATCAAATGTCATAAATTAACACTGCAGAGCTCTCCCTGTCCTCTGCCGTACCTTGGTTACTGTTGATGATCTTTGGAAATGTGCATGTACACCCTGGCCCATCTACTGTTGCTAGCCCCAATTCTGACTTG
Source organism: Oncorhynchus mykiss (assembly GCF_013265735.2). Taxonomy (NCBI): domain Eukaryota; kingdom Metazoa; phylum Chordata; class Actinopteri; order Salmoniformes; family Salmonidae; genus Oncorhynchus; species Oncorhynchus mykiss. The sequence goes on along the minus strand of NC_048570.1, from coordinate 76,507,712 downwards.
TACTCTGACACCTGTTTCACTGATTTCTGCTCTCGTAAAAAAGCCTGGGTTTTCTGCAGAGTTACTCCACCTCAAGAATTGCGTTTGGCGAAAGGCTCGGCATCAGGCTGACTGGCTCTCGTTCAAGCAAATGAGAAATAATTGCATTCAGGCTATCCGGAAGGCCAAAGTTAGTTACTTTAAGGAGCAGTTCTCTCTCTGTGGGTCTAACTCCAAGAAGTTCTGGAAAACGGTTAAAGACCTGGAGAATAAACCCTCCTCACAGCTGCCCATGTCCCTTAAAGTTGATGATATGGTTGTTACTGACAAAAAGCACATGGCTGAGCTTTTTAATCACCACTTCATTAAGTCAGGCTTCCTATTTGACTCAGCCATGCCTCCTTGTCCGTCCAACATTTCCTCATCGGGGCTAGTCTAATGCGACTAGCCCCGACGCTCCTCCCTCTTTTTCCCCTGACCCACTACAAACATTCTCCCTGCAGGTGGTCACAGAGTCCGAAGTGCTAAAGGAGCTCCTTAAACTTGGCCCCAAAGAACTATCTGGGTGAGATGGTTTAGACCCTTTCTCCTTTAAGGTGGCTGCCCCTACAATCACCAAGCCTATGTCTGACATTTTTAACCTGTCCCATTGCTTGGAAGGCAGCCACGGTTCATCCTTTATTTAAAGGGGGAGGTCAAGCTTATCCTAACTGTTATTGGCCTGTTTCTATTTTGCCCTGTTTATCAAAAGTGTTGGAAAAACTTGTCAATCATCAACTGACTGGCTTTCTTTATGTCTATAGTATTCTCTCTGGTTTCCGCTCAGGTTATGGATGTGTCACTGCATCCTTAATGATCCTCAGTGATGTCACCATTTCCCTTGATTCTAAGCAATGTTGTGGTGCTATTTTTATTGACTTGGCCAAAGCTTTTGATACAGTACATTATTCCATTCTTGTGGGCTGGCTAAGGAGTATTGGTGACTATGGCTAACTACCTCTCTCAAAGAGTGCAGTGTATAAAGTCAGAACATATGTTGTCTCAGCCACTGCCTGTCACCAAAGGTGTACCCCACGGCTCGATCCTAGGCCCCATGCTCTTCTAAATTTACACCTACAATATAGCTCAGGCAGTAGGAAGCTCACTCATCCATTTATATGCAGATGATACAGTCTTATACTCAGCTGGCCTCTCACCGGATTTTGTGTTAAACGCTCTACAATAAAGCTTTCTTAGTGTCCAACAAGCTTTCGCTGTCTGTCCTTAACCTTGTTCTGAACACCTCCAAAACAAAGGTCATGATTCAGATGACCATCCTACCCTGCTAGATCATGGAGACGTAATTTATAGATAGGTAAGTAAGGGTGCTCTCGAGTGGCTGGATGTTCTTTACCATTCAGCCATCAAATTTGCCACCAATGCTCCTTATAGGACACATCACATCACTGCACTCTATACTTTTCTGTAAACTGGTCATCTCTGTATACCCATTGCAAGATCCACTGGGTGATGCTTATTTATAAAACCCTCTTAGGCCTCATTCCCTCTTATCTGACATATCTACTGCAGCCCTCATCCTCCACATACAACACCCATTCCGCCAGTCACATCCTGTTAAAGTTCCCCAAAGCACACACATCCCTGGGGCGCTCATCTTTTCAGTCCGCTACAGTTAGCCACTGGAACGAGCTGCAACAAACACTCAAACTGGACAGTTTTATCTCAATCTCTTCATACAAAGACTCAATGATGGACATTCTTCCTGACAGTTGTGGCTGCTTTGCGTGATGTATTGTTGTCTCTACCTTCTTTCCTTTGTGCTATTGTCTGTGCCCAGTAATGTTTGTACCCTGTTTTGCAATGCTACCATGTTGTGCTGCTGCCATGCTGTTGTTGTCATGTGTTGCCGCCATGCTATGTTGTTGTCTTAGGTCTCTCTTTATGTAGTGTTGTGTTGTCTCTCTTGTGTGTTTTGTCCTATATTTAAATTGAATTGATTTGTATTTTTAATCCCAGCCCCCGTCCCCGCAGGCCTTTTGCCAGGCCGTCATTTTATTTTTTTATTTTTTATTTTACCTTTATTTAACTAGGCAAGTCAGTTAAGAACAAATTCTTATTTTCAATGACGGCCTAGGAACAGTAGGTTAACTGCCTGTTCAGGGGCAGAACGACAGATTTGTACCTTGTCAGCTCGGGGATTTGAACTTGCAACCTTCCGGTTACTAGTCCAACGCTCTAACCACTAGGCATTGCAAATAGGTATTTGTTCTTAACTGACTTGCCTAGTTAAATAAAGGTAAACAAATATATAATAAAACACTGTGAACATAACAGCTTCTGCACAATGGAAATCCCTTAATCTATTGTCCATTTAAAATGATTTTATAAGACCTATTATTGTTCACCTTTCAGCGCTGAAAGGGGGCTAGACTTAAAAAAAGAACTGCAGAGGCGAACCATATCACAAGTTTCAGTGAAGCAATCTGTCATTAATACACAATGTGAACAGTATATTTAATTTCAACATAAAAAAATACCATACATTCATCTATAACAGTCATCTATTCAGGACTAACAGCTCTAATCCATTTAAAGCCTGCAGATCATTGGTAAGCGAAGCATGGGTGAATAGGACCTACTCACAACACAGACCCATTCACTCTCTCCACAATAACATTTTACTGCAGTGTAGCATTAGCCTAGCCTAAAGATACTTAATTTAGCTGCTCAGTACCATGATTTAACGCTTTGCATTTCCATTCAGGACTGACAGGGTTCAATAACCTTTGACTTACCATCAGAAATCATCAAGAGACCGCCAATATCCTGAGAGTTTAATTTAATGTTCAAGAATGGACTTCGCTGAAGGATTATCAATCTTTGACCTTAAGATGACTATTATTAATATGTATATTTGGGAATTGGAGCTCAGTGTTTTAGCCTCTGCGATAAAGGTCAGTGCTTTAATGAAAATCAAAAGTACAGTAGCTTTTACATCCACCCATTGTAGCACAGAGTAGGCCTAAACCAAGCACTCAATCCCTTTAACAATCTACAGGATCAATGTTAGCAATGATGTTTTCGAACGTTGCAATGGGCACAGCCAAAAAACAGAAGTGATGGATTCGACTTCTGCTTTACTTCCCTACTGTCCATTTATTGAGCATAAAAGTAAACAAGTAGAAGTGTAACGATAAACTATAGGCTACATAGACTAACTATAAAATGTTTGAGTAACCACACTAGAGGAAAGTTTACTGTTTGTATACGGTCCTACACCTGTCAATCAACCAGTCAACGCATCCTAGGCTACTGCACACTGTCTATTAATAAGCCGGTAATACAAGACCACTCATGAGGTCTCTAACACACAGATACTGGTTCAGACCATTCATGAGGTCTCTAACACAGAGATACTGGTTCAGACCATTCAGTGCTTTCAGGGTGTGTTCATTATCATAGTGACAACTGAAAATAATACTTCAATATACAGTACATGTAGGCCTAATGAAGAATAATATTGTAACTCGTATTTAAATGTAGCAATTCCACAACAAACACCGTTTAGCCTGCACATCTTTTACAGCATGTCATTGCCTCGTAGCTCAAGTGGTTTGCAAGTGATTTCCATTTTTCCAATGGTTGACAATTCCTTTGGGTCTTCCTTTCCACTGTGGTCATCTCTCTGTCTGTCCTGTGCAACTATTTACAATGCATCAGTGCAACAATGTTATCATAGCCAGCCAAAAGTGATCACACCAACTCACTTTCTCTCTTCAACTTTCCCAGACAGTTCATTTGGCCTGTCCTGTAGGCCTGTTTTACATGAATCAATTAGCAATCATAAGCCTGTTAGGCCTAGTATAAGGCTTATTTAATATAAAATAAAAATTATAAATGTCCTATAGCTTTCATAACCCATAGCTTTTCCTGGGATTTCAGGAGAAGAGGAATAGTATATTGCAGAGAGGCTTGTGTGCAGCCTATATCCTGTTGAGCACGGAAACAGCTGGAAGTGAGAGGCTAGTGATGTGTAGTCGAAGTAAGAAGCTAAATATTAGCTAAATATTAGGCCATTGATTAGCTAAATATTTGAGTTATAGGCTAAACATTTACCTGTCAAAGTGCAAGAAAAACAAGTTAACAGATTCTGAAATGGCAGATCTGTAATGCATTCCTCAGGCTGCGGCTCTGGTCCCCTTGCTCCTCTATAGCCTACATTTTTAATTATTATTCTACCCGGGCTACAACACAGTACAATGAGGAATATATTATTGTTATAAAGTGAGTAAACAGTTATTGTCTATAGGCTGTAAACTGCAGTAACGTAGGCTTATTTGAATAACCGCTCAAATGTCCTGCTTTATTTCATGCCAAAATAACTGCATAACCTACAGCCTAGGCATGATTATGCAACCATTTTGGATCATTTTAGGTCTTTTCTCTACAGTTTAGAAGGTCATGAAAGGTACATTAGCAGGCCACTCATGTGGTGTATTCCGTTGTTAAGATAGGCATTCTTTCCAACTCAACACCTGTTCTTAAGGCTGTAGCCTATTTTACATTCAGCAAGCAAGAGCAAGCATGCTTCTCTCCTCCAATAGATGATTAGTATATACAATGTGGCGAAATAAGTTTCCAACAAGCTCTTGTAGTCTGACTTTTCCTGGGACTCCACAATATTTAAGAGGAATAGCTGAGGCAGCCAATAGTGTGGATCCCCCATTGGTTCCTTCATGAATACCCCCCTTCCCCCCACTGCTTGAGCATCCCATTGGTTGTTGCATGAACGACCCCCTCAAGCGCGACATATTCATGTTGTGTGAAACTTTTGAATATGGGTCAAAAAATACTTTTTTCACCCCGCCTACAGGAGTCCCTTGCTAGCGAACAGAAGCGACACCAGTAGACAGTGTCCTTCGCACCCGCCTGCCCATTGACACAACTGCGGGAAAACAGAGCCTGACAGATGGAGGCAACGAACACCGTCTACCGGTTGCCCCTACCTCCCTCTAGCACAACAGGTGGGAGGCTAGGGCGAGACTTTGTGCTAGTTAGCTTAGTCTACTAGTTAGCAACACTGTGTGTTAACTTGCTAGTTAGCTAGCTAGCACACAGTGTCACCCCTGCCTCCCGCCTGCTGTGGGGATTATCGGTGGCTGGACACCAACGTCATTGTGCATTAACGCTACCTAATGTACTCGAGCACACCCGCCTCCCGCCTGTCCTAGCTTAAAAATGGACCAATATAAGTATAAAGAGGAATTCCTGCAGATGTAAGAATGCCAACATGCAGGAAGTGTATGCATATTAGCCCATAATTCATGAATTTAATGTTAGGCTTAATACTGGAGTAAATGTATCCAGTTAATCCTAGGTAGCCTACACTATGTGCACTCTACCTAGGCTACAACAAAACAATGTAATGAAGAATGTTATTATTGTTTTAAGTGAGTAAACAACTCTAGTCTAGGCTGTAAACTGAAGTAAATAGCCGATGTCACTTGAATAACCACTCAAAAGCCTGGCATTTTGAATTTTCAGACCCTTACCCCCCTGTATCACTGTGAAACCTTGTTCTATCTTACAGTATCTCAACTGTCAACAATGATACTCCTAGCCTGTGCCGTAGCCTAGCGGTTAGAGCGTTGTGCCATGCAAAAAACACATTTCCATTTCACCATACACTGTACAGGTTACACACCTGTACATGTGTGAAACAGGACAAATAAAAGCACCCCCACCTTGACTTGTATTGACAACACCATAGGAGTTAGACATTAGACCATCTTTAAACAGCCCATACTGTCTGTGTTGAATTAATGGGACATCATCTGCCAGACCATACCACAACACCACAAGAAGTATAGGTCCCCCTTGTCTTGGCGTGAGATAGGGGGGTAGTACCCCGTGGACCTTCACCGGCCTATATCAAGCCCTGATCAGTCATCTCCCAAAACACCACCTGAAGTATGGGGCCCATTGATTGGCCGGCCAGATCTCCTTCAGAAGGTTTGGAAGGGGGATTGGATGCGGGCTTGTGAAGGGTGCTGTTATTGACCTGGTCCTGCGGTTCTGAGTTCTCTGAAGAAAATTCTATTTGTAAATCCATTTAAGGAGGCATGTTAGGTTAATAAAAAACAACGGAGACAGAACAAAGGGAAAGAGCTTCACTGTGAGAAAATATCCTCTCTTGTTTCTGCTTCCTCTGGCTTGAAGGCAGACAGAGTTGTTTTGATAGACACAGTGCATAAGAGAGATATAGGATAATTATGATCTCTGTGTCAAATAGTTTTTACACCCTGGGATGGGAGCAGTAATGTATGCAGACGGACTCTCTCATCAGCTGCAATCCCACTCAGAGATAGGTACATCAGAGATCGAAGAAAGGTGTATAATGAGCGTGCATCATTGTATTTACAGTTAGATCTCAATTCAATGTCTTCTGATAGCACTCGTAAATTCGCATTCTCTCTCTCCCTTCTCTCTCTTTACAGATATTTTAATTCCAAACCCAGATGAGATCAATTGGCCCTGATAACCTGGTCCATGCAGTTCTCTCTCTGTCTCAAAGGAAAATAAGAGATCTTATATTTAAAACATTACTATACATTATACACTCAAATCATACATTATTAAACTTGTGCTGCTGATATACACTGCATTGGTGAGATGCAGCAATGTGCTTTCCATACAGAGAGAGAGAGAGAGATTCGAGGTAGCTAGCTGTCTTTAGATTTGCGCTTCACACATTGTGGCAGAATAATAAGCATCAGTACACAAAGAGAGAGAGAGAGATAAAGGAAAGACAATAAACAATTTGACATCTATGGGGTGCAACCAGGAGTACTTGCCTTGTTGTGTTTGGCTTGCATTGACTGTTCTATGATGATGGGACTCGGAGAAGAGCTAGAACTCAGATAGCAGTAGGGGGGAGAAAAAAATGAAGAAACTCACAGATCCTGAGGGTAGATGTTGATTTGAAGGAAGAAAATAAAGAATAATAGGCTTTGATGTGAAGAAATAAAAGCAACCAATTCTCGGCTTTGATGGTTGAATGTCAGGAAACAGACGACTAATTGGTGTTGTAATCTCCAAGGAAACGGATAGGCTGAGGCTTTGTACCCCACATATAGGGGTGATGGGGCTGTATATACCCAACACTTAGTACCTCAAATCTCCTGGTTAACTTCTTGACGCTACCCATCACTTTAGCGGGATAATTGTCATCAACAACCACTGAATTGCATAGCGCCACATTCAAATAATATTACAAAAAATATTCATATTCATGAAATCACAAGTGCAATATAGCAAAACACAGTTTAGCCTTTTGTTAATCCCCCTGTCGTGTCAGATTTTGAAAATATGCTTTACAGCGAAAGCGTTTGTGGAAGTTTATCGATCACTAAACAAAACATTATGAACACCTAGCATCAAGTAGCTTGGTCACGAAAATCAGAAAAGCAATCAAATTAATCGCTTACCTTTGATGATCTTTGGATGTTTTCACTCACGAGACTCCCAGTTATACAATAAATGTTCCTTTGTTCCATAAAGATTATTTTTATATCCAAAATACCTCAGTTTGTTTGGCGCATTATGTTCATAAATCCACAGGAAAGAGCGGTCACGACAACGCAGACAAATTCCAAATAGTATCCGTAATGTCCACAGAAACATCAAATGTCTTTTATAATCAATCCTCATGTTGTTTTTAAAATATATAATCGACAATATATCAATCGCAACTGTCTTTTTCAGTAGGAGAGGGAAAGGCAATGGCTGCCCAAACTCTGTTGCGCAAACAAAACGCTGCTGGCACCCAGCCATACAATGACGCTCATTTTTCAAAATAAAAGCCTGAAACTATGTCTAAAGACTGTTGACACCTTGAGGAAGCACTAGGAAAATGAATCTGGTTGATATCCCTTTAAATGGAGCAAAGGCAGTCTATGGAACATGGAGTTTTCAAAATAGAAGCCACTTCCTGGTTTGATTTTCCTCAGGGTTTTGCCTGCAATATCAGTTCTGTTATACTCACAGACAATATTTTGACAGTTTTGGAAACTTTAGAGTGTTTTCTATCCTAATCTGTCAATTATATGCATATTCTAGCATCTGGACCTGAGAAATAGGCAGTTTAATTTGGGAACGTTATTTTTCCAAACATAAAAATAGTGCCCCCTAGCTTCAAGAGGTTAAATAACCTCTATGGGATCGGTGTCCCTATAAAGGGACAGTTGTTTCTAACGTGCGCTAATGTGACTAGAATGATGTTGTAAGTAACATCCAATTTTCCAGGACATAGACATGTGTTATATGTGCAGAAAACTTAGATTAACTAGAATTTAACTCCACATTCCAATTTACAGTAGCCATTGCAGTGAAAAAATACAAAGCACATTCACCTCTGAAGGGAAATAAGGTACTTACGTTCAGTAATCTTACTCTGATTTGTCATACTGAGGGTCCCAGAGATAAAAATGTATCATCGTTTTGTTTGATAAAATACATTTTTATATTCAAATGTGGGAACTGGGTTCTAAAAAGGGTACGATCCTTAAGAGTTTCATGCGCTTTACAATCTTCTCAGCTTATGATTTATACATGTGTCACAATAGCAGGCAACATTCTCTCACGTTGCTATTGTAATAATAGCCCAACACTGATAGAGCCTGCATGCATCTAAAGGTTGCAAACGCCTACTGTCTGTCATACAATAGTCTTTGTGGTAACACTTGACCTGCTTCTTTGTATCAGAGGTGTTCTTGGTGCATTACGGTATTCTGATGAAATGTGTTTAATATTGTTTATACACTTCTCAAAGGCACTGGCTTTATTGCAGCTGAACTCAACAGAAGGCATGCCGTTAGAGCTGCTGGCAGGAATATTAAGTGAACCAGTCGTAGCAATATGGATTATAAATGAGGTTATTTTGCACTGCAGAGCTCTGCAAACCGACGCAAAGACTTCTCTCTTTGTAATAAATCATTCCCGTTCAGACAGCCTTGTACACTTAGGGCATTGTTTAATACTATCTGCAAAGGAGAAAACATTGCTGAAAATGTGTTATGGTAGGGAATGGATGATCTGATTATGAAAGATGGAATATACACTGATTATACAAAACCTGCTCTTTCCATGACACAGACTGACCAGATGAATCCACATGAAAGCTATGATCCCTTATTGATGTCCCTTGTTACAGGGCAACTAGCGGCCTGCAGCCTACCTTTGTAGGCTCACGGAACTCAGTTGTGGTCTCAATTTACAAGTTGCAATTTATAAATTTGGTTGTGCATCAACATTCACTCAATTAGCCCATGCCAGCATTTTTTTTTTTTGGGGGGGGGGGGGGGGGGGGGGTAAGTTAGTCTAGCAGCCAGCTATCTAAACTTGTAGTAAGCATGTTGAAATTACTGACCGGGGGGGGGGGCATTGGGGGGGGGGGTTGCCAGGCACACCGGTTTGTGTCTAGAACTGCATCGCTGCTGGGTTTTTCACACTCAACAGTTTCCTGTGTGTATAAAGAATGGTCCACCACCCAAACGACATCCAGGCAACTTCACACAACTGTAGGAAGCAAGCATTGGAGTCATGAAGCATCCCTGTGGAACAGTTTCTACACCTTGTAGTGTCCGTGCCCCGACGAATTGATGATTTTCTGGGGTGCAACTCGATATTAGGAAGGTGTGTTTGTATACTCAGTGTATTTGATTTATTGATACTAATAAACTTGCAGGAAAATGTTGCATAGTGTCACGGGAGTCATAACAAAAAAGGAATCTGGAGAGAAATCCCTCGCAAGCCGTAAATGTAGCAGAGTAAGATTTTCTGGAATAGCATTTTTGTCCCTCTCCACCCCTTTCAATAAAACAACATGAAAATGCTATTTATTTGTCAGTGCTGCTTGTGAGAGAAATATTTTGTCAGAGAACCTGAGATGCAGAGGCCAAAAGATGATGTGATATTTTTCTCTCAGCAAACCTTCTCATCCTATGCAGTTGTGTATTATTGGTAGAAATAAGCCTAAAGGTTAGAATAACTTTTTACACAAAAAACACATTTAAAAAAAAAAAAGATTTCACTTTTATTTAACCAAGTAAGCTAGTTGAGAACAAGTTCTTATTTACAACTGTGACCTGGCCAGGATAAAGCAAAGCAGTGCGACACAAACAACAACACAGAGTTACACATGGAATAAACAAGTGTACAGTCAATATACAGTGTGTGCAAATGGTGTGAGGAGGCAAGGCAGTAAATAGGCCATAGCAGCGAAGTAATTACAATTTAGCAAATTAACACTGGACTGATGGATGAGCAGATGGTGATGTGCAAGTAGAAATACTGGTGTGCAAAAGAGCAGAAAACTAAATAAAAACCATATGGGGATAAGGTAGGTAGATTGGGTGGGATATTTACAGATGGTCTATGTACAGCTGCAGCGATCGGTTAGCTGCTTGGAGAGCTGATGTTTCAAATTTAGTGAGGGAAATAAGTCTCCAGCTTCAGCGATTTTTGCAATTCGTTCCAGTCATTGGCAGCAGGGAACTGGAAGAAAAGGTGGCCAAAGGAGGTGTTGGCTTTGGGGATGACCAGTGAGATATACCTGCTGGAGCGTGTGCTACGGGTGGGTGTTGTTATCGTGACCAGTGAGCTGAGATAAGGCGGAGCTTTACCTAGCAAAGACTTATAGATGACCTGGAGCCAGTGGGTCTGGCGACGAATATGTAGCGAGGGCCAGCCGACTAGAGCATACAGGTCTCAGTGGTGGGTGGTATAAGGGGCTTTGGTGACAAGGTATAAGGGGCTTTGGTGACAAAACGGATGGCACTGTGATAGACTGCATCCAGTTTGCTGAGTAGAGTATTGGAAGCTATTTTGTAAATGACATTGCCCAAGTTGAGGATCGATAGGATAGTCAGTTTTACAAGGGTATGTTTGGCGGCATGAGTGAAGGAGGCTTTGTTGCGAAATAGGAAGCCGATTCTAGATTTAATTTTGGATTGGAGAGGTTTAATATGAGTCTGAAAGGAGAGTTTACAGTCTAGCCAGACACCTAGGTATTTGCAGTTGTCCATATATTCTAAGTGCATGTAGGTCTAGAACATACGACAGCAGTAAATATCCTTGATCATGACGCTAGTCCTAGTCAATGGGGTCTGATTTGCGACTCACTCATATCTGTCTCTGTATTGCTGTTGGAGTATCACACTGCATGTAGTTGTCCACATATTCCTTTATTTATACAGGTAAGTCAATTAAGACACATTTCTTCTTCTTCTTCTTCTTATGACCTGTCATTCATCATTCTATAATCGCTGATTATATTGATATAGGCTTTTGTTGTAAATACCCACTCATGTTCCTAAGCTCTGGAGCAGACCCCAGAAGTGGTGAAAGTGCTTAACTGTAGCTAAGCAGGAACATCATCCAATATCACTGAAGAGGCAGGAGAAAAAGGCCACATTATGTTATAGGGTTTATTGGATATACCTCTTTCACTGTGTTCTGTTTGTCTTTGTACAAAGTTGACCAGCAGCTAAAATATGTTATGCAGACTAGATAAAATGCTGTACTGTCATTCTGCCTATACCTGCAGCATTAAATCAGATACACCACAAAATACTCATGTCTTATGCATAAAATATCAATGTCAGTGGTCAGAACTTAGGAAGCCTTGAGTGATTCATAGAATCATCATGGATAAAGCTACTATACAGTAGCATTAATGCTTTTATGATTAGACAGGACAGCACAGATCTTGTAGAGTAGATGAATTTCCAATGGTCCTTGCTATCCGGGATCTTTGGAACGTCCCTACCCCATTGAAGGTGATCTTAAAAAATGGTTAAGATAAGGGTTAAGTTTAGGGTTAGCGTTAGGGTTAGGTAAGGGTTATGGTTATGGTTAGGTTTTAGGGTTGGGACGTCCCAAGGATGAAAAGCACTAACCGAATTCTAATTGCTCTAATACCCGGGAGATGAGATTTGCACCATGATGCATTGTGGGAAATGAAAGTTGGCATCAAAAGGAGGCCAAATCAGTAGGATTTAGCACAAGTGAACCATTAGGGCTTGGTGACTCATTATTCTCACAGCGTTACACTACCTCTTACAGTATCTCTCCATATCGCTCCATGCAGTGTGATATACTCCAACAGCAATACAGAGACAGATATGAGTGAGCCGCAATGCAGACTCCACTGACTATGACTAGCGTCATGATCAAAGATATTCACTGCTGCCATATGTTCTAGACCTACATGCACTAGTGTATGAAATGTAATTTCATGCAATTTGACCTTGTTTGAATACAGCATTCGTTTTTCAGTGATAATGGCTGAGACATTTCTTGCTGTGCTGAATTATGCAAGGTTACAGTGTAAGTGTACAAGAGTTTTACAAAACATGTTGAATTCAGTTATCAGTTGCACAGTATGTTTGCAAATTGCTCTAATAGTGATAGTTATGTTAGAAGACATTACAAAGGGGTATTAAAAAAACATTTTAAAACAATTACAGTAAATACTGGTAAACCGATTATTACAGAATCTCCAAGGCAGTCAAGAGTAATATTGTTTAGCTGTTAGCTGTTCTTTAAACAGTTGTGATATTATCGTACCATTTGGTCACATGAGAATGTCCTCTTCTACGGCTTATGAAACAGACGCTTTTCAAGTTCTTTCTTTTGAGGAAGGTTTTCTCTCCATATTAAATTCTCTCACAATCAATGTAATATTGCTCCATTTCTCAGAGCAGGCAAAACGTTGGTGCAATATATGGCTATATCTCTCACTATAAGAGAATAAAACCCTTAATTTAGACAGCAATAAAACCAATGGGCTTAGAGAAACTGATTCTTTCCAGGACATTAATCATGAAAATTTAATGGATATCAAATATTTAATACAGTAGAATGTACAACTTGTATTACTAGGGCTTTCTTCAAATCGATCATGTAGGGGGGGAAATCCATAATTAAAATGATGCTAGCTAGAACAAATCATTAAGATGTATTTTTTTCCCTTCTCCCTCCTTCTGAAATGTTAAATATACAGGTATACCCTGCTAGTGATGTATAGGCTATTAAAGGCTGAAATAAATTATTACTGTTTCTTATATAAATGACTGCTTCATTATATTATAGATAGAAAAGTATGCAATATTTCAAGTGCAATTGGGCCTCAGCTTTGGCCTCTGAAACATTTATTATGTTTAGACAAAATGTTAACATTGGAGTTGAAACAGGCTACATAAAATCTCTCATATTTAGACGTCATATTTAGTTCTGTATCCATATTTCTAACTCTTACAGTATAAGAACTCTCTTTACTGCTATCGATTGGTGATGTCTGCACATAATGTTTTCGTCATTCATCGCAAAACATGTTGTTCCTCATCGCTCACTAGAGCCACAGCTTGAGATTTGTGTGGTGAAAATGGCCTCTGAACCTTGGAAACCCAGATTAATAGCTGCACATAGATGAGGACACTGTGAACCTGTAGCGGCTCTAAAACCGTATAACCTGTCGACCAGCTGTCAAATGCGTTACCATGAGTGTCAGATAAACTGACACGTGTCAACCAGTATACTTACTAATTCCACACACACACACAAGCGCACATCTCTCTCTCTCTCTCTCTCTCTCTCCTTCTCTCTCTCTCTCTCTCTCTGTCTTTGACTGAATGTGTAGAACTAGAACAATATTCAAAATTCTTCAAGTTGGCCCAACTGTCTAGATACATGTCGCTGGCCCAATCAACGATGGGAGGCCTGTGTGTGTGTGTGTGTGTGTGTGTGTGTGTGTGTGTGTGTGTGTGTGTGTGTGTGTGTGTGTGTGTGTGTGTGTGTGTGTGTGTGTGTGTGTGTGTGTGTGTGTGTGTGTGTGTGTGTGTGTGTGTGTGTGTGTGTGTGTGTGTGTGTGTGTGTGTGTGTGTGTGTGTGACAGGTTTACCACTTTGTGTGTGAAACCTATCAATGACCATTAATCTGCACCTCGAGCTCGGACTATACTCCAATGTCACTTGACAGAATTCCCCCTTCAGTAGTAGAATATGTCATGTTGTGATCAAGAGTCTATCTATCTATCTATCTATCAGAGCTATAACTTGCCATTTGGTCCAAGATTTAATGTAGGAATCAAGGTGGCTCTTGTCTTGGTAGACAAGAGGTAACTATTACAGTAACATTGGAGTACAGAGAGCCATACCTTCCCCTCTGGCCCTGTGATACTGTAGGAACTTAGGCCAATCCCCTTTATAAGAATTCCTCCGTTCATCCACAGATACCTTCCCCCCTCCTTCCATCTCAGTGGCTTTGATCACCTGATGTACTCCTGAAAGCCCAATACTTCAAACAGAGAGAGAGAGGAGGACTCCAAGCTGGCATATCAGGGCAAGGTGTTCATGCTTCTATGTGAGCAGCAGCAGCAGCTATTTTTGTCCTCCTTCCATCATATGATTGATTCAAAAAGAGAGATCAATACTTGTAATTACTGTAAATAATGTATTATATATTGTGCTGCCTGTGTTTTGGGATCTGAGTGTCATTGCCGCTTCAAGACAGACTGCAGCTATTCTGTGTAATTAGTGTGGACAGATTCCCTCACATTGTAGGTACACAGAGCAGTATGGAGGCAATTATTAATGTAGCAGGACTATAAAGGCATCATATATGGAGTGTATTAAACAGTTACCAGTGTAGAATTGTTTTCACCATACTACTGTGTTCTTCATAAGCATTGAAAGGTTTTTAGGCCTGTGTAATTCCAACTACGAAGCTAACGAATATTGACAGTGGAAAGGGATGTAGGGATGTAGAGATGTACTGTAAGCATATGAATAGTTTTGCCCCATGAAATATTACGTTGAGTCTAAATGACAAACGGCAAAAAGAGATTCCAGATCATGGAATTTTGCCAAATTTGATCCTTCAAACCAGCTGAAGTTGACGTTTCAGCTACTTTACAGTACAGGGTATCAACAATGCATAGAGGCTGAGCACAAATGGACAATATAAAGGATGCTTTTACATCACTGTTGAAAGACTGTACATAACCTCCCACAGCTAACAATCCATTACACATGAGCGTGAAGTTTACCCAAAACTTGCACCCAAAGATGTTGCCATATGAAGCAGTGAAGAGGTGAGTCCCTGGAGCAGTCAAAGTTTCACAGTCCAGAGTGATAAGGTGGTCTGCAGTGTTTTACTGATTCACCGTACCCTCCTGCGTCATTTATAAATGTTTACCCAGCATTAAATATGCTCCAGCACTGCTGTGTAGGAGCCTAACATCAGTGCGGCAACAAGAGGGCTCCCGTAACATGAACCCAAAGTTCACTATAACATTAATAATGTAAGGACACAAACAGATTGTTATAGGACACACACAAGCACTCACGGACTTAAGGACGTTGGATGGGAATGACGTCTTGGCCAACACTCATCTTCTAGAACGCTCAGTGCTGCTGCACATGACCTTTGTTCCTGGCAACAGACATCTTGGCCCCTGACTGGTTTTAACGTGAGGAGAGACCATGCAATGATCACTCATAGTAACCTCACTTTAAACTGGCTTGTTCAACAAATCAACAAATGAAGGATATGATATGCTAAGCTACCCATATCTGTATACAATACCAGTTTGTTAATTATAGAAGAGCATTTGTTCCTCAATGACTAATTACTGACTAATGTTGAAAAAAGGAAGAAGTGTATTGGATTCTGTATTGGCCATGGTGCAGAGATAGGTAAAGATACATCAACATGTATCATGTCACAATTGCAAAATACCCTAAAAAATGTCATTAAAATGCAACACAAAATGCATAAGGGGGTATACATTTTCAAGTAGACCCCTTTACTATTTAAAAGTAGTGGTTACATAAACATTTGACTGGCTATGGCTGTGATGTGGTTGTTTATCTACCTTAGTTGAATGCACTGACTGTAAGTCGCTCTGGATGAGAAAGTCTGCTAAATAACCAAAATGTAAACAATTTGTATTTTAATCATATGTGGCCTTGTTTGGGGGCGGAGCTCATTAGAATAATATCCAGTGTGCTTTGCAAGGGTTCACGTTTACATTTACAATTACATTTTGGTTATTTAGTAAATGCTCCTATCACACCGTAGTGCCACAGACTTCTGATATAAATGCAGCAAATTTAGGGTGATAGAGGGCCAAAAAGTTGTGAACAACTATTAAAAGTTGAAAAGAAAATAATTTTGTTACAAAATAGAGTACATTGGATTGTAGTGCCTGTGAAATAAAAATGACAAAATACTCAAAAATAATATAAATATGTATTTCAAATATATGTAACATAGATGAATAAATACTGCCCATCTCTGTATGGTGCCATCCTAGTTAAAGTGGGGCAAAAAAGTATTTAGTCAGCCACCAATTGTGCAAGTTCTCCCACTTTAAAAGATGAGAGAGGCCTGTTATTTTCATCATAGGTACACTTCAACTATGTCAGACAAAATGAGAAAAAAATACAGAAAATCACATTGTAGGATTTTTAATGAATTTATTTACAAATTATGGTGGAAAATAAGTATTTGGTCAATAACAATGACTCAGCCACGTTTCATCTTCAATGCCCTTGCTGATGGAAGGAGGTTTTCACTCAAAATCTCACGATACATGGCCCCATTAATTCTTTCCTTTACACGGATCAGTCGTCCTGGTCCCTTTGCAGAAAAACAGCCCCAAAGCATGATGTTTCCACCCCCATGCTTCACAGTAGGTATGGTGTTCTTTGGATGCAACTCAGCATTCTTTGTCCTCCAAACACGACGAGTTGAGTTTTTACCAAAAAGTTATATTTTGGTTTCATCTGACCATATGACATTCTCCCAATCTTCTTCTGGATCATCCAAATGCTCTCTAGCAAACTTCAGACGGGCCTGGACATGTACTGACTTAAGCAGGGGGACACGTCTGGCACTGCAGGATTTGAGTCCCTGGCGGCGTAGTGTGTTACTGATGGTAGGCTTTGTTACTTTGGTCCCAGCTCTCTGCAGGTCATTCACTAGGTCCCTCCGTGTGGTTCTGGGATTTTTGCTCACCGTTCTTGTGATCATTTTGAGCCCACGGGGTGAGATCTTGCATGGAGCCCCAGATCAAGGGAGATTATCAGTGGTCTTGTATGTCTTCCATTTCCTAATAATTGCTCCCACAGTTGATTTCTTCAAACCAAGCTGCTTACCTATTGCAGATTCAGTCTTCCCAGCCTGGTGCAGGTCTACAATTTTGTTTCTGGTGTCCTTTGACAGCTCTTTGGTCTTGGCCATAGTGGAGTGTGACTGTTTGAGGTTGTGGACAGGTGGCTTTTATACTGATAACAAGTTCAAACAGGTGCCATTAATACAGGTAACGAGTGTAGGACAGAGGAGCCTCTAAAAGAAGAAGTTACAGGTCTGTGAGAGCAAGAAATCTTGCATGTTTGTACGTGACCAAATACTTTTTTCCCACCATAATTTGCAAATAAATTCATTAAAAATCCTACAATGTGATTTTCTGGATTTTTTTTCTCATTTTGTCTGTCATAGTTGAAGTGTACCTATGATGAAAATTACAGGCCTCTCTCATCTTTTTAAGTGGGAGAACGTGCACAATTGGTGGCTGACTAAATACTATTTTGCCCCACTGTATGTATGTAAATGTATGTCTAGTTCCATAAGCATTGGGATATTGCTATAACAAGGATTAGAGATCAAATGGATTAGGCCAGGAAAGCTACCTGCAGTCCTCCAGCAAGATGTTCCCTGGTGACTAGATTTCATCTTCCTTAAAAGGAGCCATTAAGCTGTAGTGACAGTGAAATGAATCCACTCTAGTGGCGGGAACAGCTTCTCATCGCCAATCATTAGGTTAACACTCCATAATCACCCCTTCATGCTGTGTGTTCATCATCTTGTCCCTCCCTCTCTCTCTCTCTCTCTCTCTCTCTCTCTCTCTCTCTCTCTCTCTCTCTCTCTCTCTCTTTGTGTACTGGTGCTTATTATTCTGCTACAATGTGTAAAGCGCAATGCTAAAGACAGCTAGCTACCTCGAGTCTCTCTCTCTCTTTCTATGCCGCTACCTGCTATAGTATTGGAGAGGCAGGCCACTGTCACCGGGCCAGGATGGAGGAAATTGCTCCATAAAACAAAAATAATACCCAATAAACAGGAGAGCAACTGGCATTTACGACATAAAACTGAAAGTACACTGGCAAACACACAGTTGTTTCTCCAGTTTAATCCAAATTACAACCTTGTACTGTAGTTCTGTTCTGCCTATCTACATTATCTGAAGTTTCGAGGCCTTGGCTCAGCTATATATTACAATGAGGTATTTGAGTTCTTAAACTAAATGGTATTCAATGAAACACCTCTTCATATTAAAAGTCCATGATAGTGGCTGGCAGGCAGGCAGGCAGGCAGGCAGGCAGGCAGGCAGGCAGGCAGGCAGGCAGGCAGGCAGGCAGGCAGGCAGGCAGGCAGGCAGGCAGGCAGGCAGGCAGGCAGGCAGGCAGGCAGGCAGGCAGGCTGAGAGAGAGGGAGAGAGAGAGAGGTTCCTGTTTGTGGCTTTAAAGGTTCTCCTCCGATGGAACAATCTGTCTTCATTGAACCCCTAACTTGATGAGGCAACCGGAGAGGTAATTAAGGTTGAAATGTTGCCTAGCTGAGCTCCGCAGCACTGCACAGCCCACGCTGCTTTGAGACAGTAACAAGCTACAACAACAAAATACATCTTCAAGTTATGGCCAATCATATCTCATTTTCATCTCTCGCCAATTTGCAAATTCCATTTGATCCTGAGATTATCCACAGATTAATAATAATATGGTTCTTCCACAATATCAAACGGTATTTTACAACAGGAATACAAAATAACGTCCACAATATATGGCAAACAAATCGTACACAGTTAATGTAATTCTGAGAAAAGGATACATTTAATCTGGATTTGGATTCTAATCCTATACTTCATTATGACTCTTCATTGCTTATTGTTGGTATCAGTCACACCAGGTCAGTAATGTAGAGTGGAATACATTAATAGGAATTGGAATGCTTTTCTTGCAACATGTTGTTACTATAATGGCCGCTAAATAAGGAATGAAGCTCAGTGGTCCTGTACAATAAGATTGTTATACAGTAGATTAATGGTTATCATGATCAATAATAGATGCAGTTTCTGAGTTTTGTTATTTCCTCTCTATTGTCAGCTTTGTTAGCGACATGATGACCATACAGTAGCTTTGATGACAATATTTTTCAGTATGAAATGCTTAATGTGCATGTTTAAAACACAACATTTCCCTGAAAGGTAATCAGTGGTGAACCAACATGTCCATGTGATTACACTGGCCATAGATCTGTGAACATCTTATGGTAGGCTATGTGTCACTCTAGTTGTTTTTTACTCACGTTGTTGATAGGAATGTCAGAATTTCTGTTCGCCATCAATATACACTATTCACAATAAACCGGTAATTGCAAATAAATGAAGCATGTCACTGTAGAGCCGAGGATAGGTTCTCCCCCAACATAATTCAAATAAATAGTAATTATTTAAATGGAGAAAATGGCAACAATGGTTATCAAAGGTGTTTATTTTTCATTGGTTGTTTTCATCGAGTTTTTTTGCTCTGGACACTGACTAAGGCAAAACATGCCAAATAAAAATAACAAGGCTATAATAGAACAACTAAGGCCAACATTGCCTGATTGAATGTGCAACTGTGCATAAATAAATACCTTATCTGTCTACTAAAAATATTCATGGGATTTTTTTCTCTCCATATAATGAGTGTGGTTTGCTTTTAAAACCTCCCATTTGTAAGTATTGTGGATGAAATGGAATCGCAATGTGTTTGCGTATTACATGAGTGATGTTGTATTAAAGCCAAGGCCCCAATCTATTCAAGAGCTCTGTGTTGCCCTATCTCCACAATTGAGTTAGCTCTGTGCAATCACTGTCTATTCAAGGGCTGAGAAATTGAGTTTCAAGCCTGAAGCAGTACCAGCCTCGTAAGAATGGGCAGAGAGAGAGAAACAGAGAGAGAGAGTGAGGTGTATCTATCTTTATACTCTCATAACCAAACTGCAAATAGCAAAGCAACATGCAATGTCCTTGAAGAATACATTTACACAACACTTCAGAATGTATGGAACAACCATAAGAAAAACAGGGTTTCTGGTGTGTAAGTCCGGTGTGAGTGTATACCCAGCAAACCGTGAACATTCCCAGAACATTAGCTTAGCTCCTTTTTTTATTTTATGAAATATCATTCACTAAGATGTTGTGCAAAACATCTATAACAACCTCGACAGAATATTCCCCAAAAGTTCTTATTAGGTTTCCAGGTAATGTAATAACACAATGTACCAGTAATATGGTCACAGTAAACCAAAATGTGAAAGTTCCAAGAACATTGGTTATGTTGTGGCAAATGTTCTCAATACAGAAAAGCTGTCCAATCGTGCTGATGATTATACAATGTTTGCAAGAACATTTCTAGAACACATTTAGTCTGTTCTTTAAAGGTTCCCAGAATGTTACTTTAGGTTGTGGGAACAGTCTGGTGGGGACATCACAAAACATATGTTCCCAAAACACAAAAAAACGTTTCTGTTGTGCGGATGTTTAAACAATGTTTATTTTAGGGTGTAAAAAACATTCACCTGATGTTACAAGAATGTTCCCAGAAAACATTTTGTCTGTTCTTTAGTGGTTCCCAGAATGTTTCAATGTGTCGTGCAAACAGTCTGGTGGGACATTTTTTTTTCTCCTTTGCACCCCAGTATCTCTACTTGCACATCATCTTCTGCACATCTATCACTCCAGTGTTAATGCTAAATTGTAATTACTTCACCACTATGGTCTATTTATTGCCTTGCCTCTCTAATCTTACTACATTTGCACACACTGTGTATACATTTTTCTATTGTGTTATTGACTGTACGTTTGTGTATCCCATGTGTAACTCTGTGTTGTTTGTGTCACACTGTTTTGCTTTATCTTGGCCATCAAATTGTAGGGACATCACAAAATGTTTCCAAAACACTAAACCTGTCCAGTTGTGCTGAGTATTACAATGTTTCTATTATGTTGCAAAAACATTTGCCTGATGTTGCAAGAACACTACCAGAACACATTTGTATGTTCTTTAAAAGTTCCTAACACATTTCCTTAGGTTGTGGTGACATTGTGGGGACATGACAAGAGACATGTTCCCAAAACACTAAAACTGTCCAGTGGTGCTGAGCATTTCATTACGTTATGGGTGTTGTCTGGGATATCGCAAGAATATTCTTGTGGTATTGACGGTTGCACAGAACATTCCCAAAATGTTGCACATTGTTCCAGAGTTTCCAAATATACCAGTTTTTAGGACATTCTTATCATATTTGTTATAGTTTTTGCATAATATCCTATTGATGTTCACGCAATATACATTTTAACTCGTCTTGGAGGTCCTCAGAACATTTCAAGAGCATTTAGAAATGTAATATTTAGGTTTTTACCTAATATTACCACAACATTCTCAGAATGCAAATGTGTAGCTCCTCAAAGCATTAGAAAGCAGATTAGAATACATCCCCATTATGTTTCTCTCCAGATGTAATGGCCATTCACATGTGAGGACTGTGTAGGTGATGTAGACACACATGGCATTTTCATTTTAATCTCTTAGTTTAATCTCCATACATCTATTCTCTGTCTCTCCACTACATGAGCCAGCACAGATTGGTAAAACATTGTGTGATATGAAGCCACATTTCCCAGAATTGTTTTCTCCTTCAGAGGAAACAAATGCACTCTGGCTGTCAGAAATGACCCTACATATGGTTTGCAGTCATTATGTCTGAAAACGCCGGCCATATGTGTCCATATGGCATTGGTTGTCTAAAGTGCCATATGCCATCAGTGAGAGCAGGCTGTTGAATGAATCTGAATAATATCTGTATTACCACTAGAGTGCAGCGTGTTTGAGAATTCCATCAGGCTGGTAAAAGGCTTATTTATTCACAGAGAATTATAATAAGTAACTGAGTTTACGGATTAGATGATTGGGCCTGATTTGCCACAGAATCCATCTTCCTGAAATAATGGCTGAAGGAAACAGTTTCTCATTAGGTAGCTGGTCCATTTGTGGTTTGTTTTATCTGATGGGTTATGGGTTCACTGGGCCGGGGACATGTGTTAATAATATCACCATGTGCTATCAGTAATCTGATGACTGCGCTCCCAACGTAGTGCGCAGTATTAAGGGAAAAGGTCAAAGAGCATAGGTGAGTTGTGCGTAATGTATGACGTTCAAGAGCAGAAACAAACATTCACCAGACAGACTGACAATTTTTTTAGCATAAAAAACACACACAAAAAAGACACAAAAAGATGCCGAACAATGGCTGATGACAACATATTTCACCCCAGATGAGGAGTCATCTGAGGCAACTATTCTATACTTCCTTTCCTGTACCTGTCAGGTGGTGGGGTTAAAGATGGCAGCCTTCAGCAGCTCCACAACCTCCCTGTGTGAAAACAGTGAGACACAGTATTTTATATAAAGATGTCTTAAGGTTGCACTTCGTTCCTTTCAAGACAGCTGGACGTGCCCACGGTGTGTTTCGTTGCACTTTGTTTGTGTGTGTGTGTGCGTGCAGGCAGTAGCGTGTTTGAGTGTGGCCGTGCGTGTGTCTGGACACTTATAAAATTAAACAGGGAGGTATGTGTGCACGTTATTAGATCTCATCCGGTGAAATGATTTGCATCTGATAGATCATATCCCCCAGAGGTACAGTGTTTATGTCTGCAGCCACCTGTGTGGAAAAAGGAAAACAACAATCACTTAACATGCTATCATCCTTGTATTGGACCTTGGGGAATAGTCTTTATAATTACTGCAAGTTTATAATGGTCTGGGTTTTCTGCCCTCAAATATGTCCCTTAAGACACTAGTCATTATGTGTTGTGCTAGACTGAACTCCGAGTGTAATCCTGATATCTACTGTAAGTTTTGTCCAATAAATAAAATATTGACAGTTATTTGCTGTGGGTAACTGTTCATAAAACAGAAAATATTGACTGGAGAAGTACACATCTTGGTAGGCATACAGATGGTACACAATAGCTTTGTCCGGGGGTACAAACGTAGTATCACATGTACTTACATACACAGGACCTGGCAAGACAACAGTAGAGAATTTACAAAAGAATGACAATAAAGTGAAGGAAAGGACAGAAAGGACAGAGAGAAAAAAAGAGTACAGGCTTCTGTCGCAGCTCAACAGATTTGAAGATTATCATTTGTTCATTTCTCAAAGCTGCCATGGCTAGGCCTTTGATATTTCATGCAGATCAATTTCGTGCAGCTGACACAGACCTGGTGTGAAATTAAAGGCCCAGCAAATAGAACTCGAAATATTTCAGGAACAAAAGTTGGAGTAGCTGATCCAAATCAGCTACTGGGGCGGCAGATAGCCTAGTGGTTAGAATGTTGGACTAGTAAATGAAAGGTTGCAAGATTGAATCCCCAAGCTGACAAGGTAAAAATCTGTTGTTCTGCCCCTGAACAAGGCAGTTAACCCATTGTTCCTAGGCTGTCATTGAAAATAAGAATTTGTCCTTAACTGACTTTTCTAGTTAAATAAAGTTCATTAAATGAGTTCATTAAAATCCTGCTGCTCTGGTTAGGCTTCCAGGTGTGCTGGGCTGCCTTTTTCAGAAGGCTTTCAGATGTTACAGTAGAAAAAGGGGTGAGAAACAAAGACGAAAAAAGAAGGTTAATTAAATAATTGAGAATGAATTGTGAGGTAAGCCAGATATACAATGTTGAAGGTTTCTCATATGATTCTTGCCAGCCTCAAATAATACATGACAACACAATGTACAGTATCTCTCGTGGGAAAATGGTTTTCCCCACACACACATAATTTGTGAACATATATGAGGCCTTGTTGAACTTTTTCTGGAAACCTTGTGATATAATAGTATGGAACAAGGAAACCATGAACAGTGGTTGGTCTTTCTTGACACAGTGCTGCTCTGTTATTGTGATGCCTTGACATCATATTGACAAGAAACACTCAGCTCTATTCAAACTGTCAAAATGAACCTCTGCCTTGTCTTCCATTTCTGCAGTGTGGAAAAGTTGCCTTCTACATGTAATATAGTGGACTTGTCTATGCTGCATATAGTAGCTAGATTGTGTACCGGTTACTGTCCAAATGTTCCCCTATTTACCAATGTTCATGACTTCGTCCATTCTCCTTTTGCACCCCAGCAGTTGTACCATAGTGGTAAAGTGCAGAGTACTATATGGCTATAGACTATGATGGTGGATGGTATTACCAGGGGAAAGGTTAGTACAATACAAGCTATTTTTCATTCCCTTGTTTGTTGGGTGCTGTAGCCAACACTGATCTTAAAATAATGCTTTCCAAACAAAGCAGAAAAGGGGTACCACTGAGCGTTACACCTGCATCTGGAGAATACAACTAAACCCACATCACAGAGGTCATAGACGGCTGATTGTGTTGCTAGCTAAACCCAGGGGTGACCTCTCTCGCTCACCCAGGTGCTTCTGTTCTGAATTAACCCCCCACCCCCACCAACAACACTTCCGACTAATCTGCTGTTTCACAATTGAATTTTCTTCACTCTAGTACTCTCCATATCAACATCAAAGCATTAGCCCCTCAAAGTCAACCGGGTCATGTACCAGAGGCCCACATTGATTTACTTCACAGGGGCTTTATTTGGGCAGTGGTGATGTACTCTTGGCTGACCAGTCAGCTAGTTAAATACTAAGGATTGTTGTTAATGAGATTTCTGTTTGTCCTTCACTTTTCACTGTTCCCTTTTGGTTGGGTCTTTAGCAGATTATACATTTTGCTGTGCTAAACAGAGAATCATGAACGCCTCAGTTGCCTCTTAAAAATAACTGTGTGCTGCCAATTCAGGTTCTCTTAGCTTTAAATGATCAAATTCTGATTTAATTGGGTAATGGCAATAATCAACTTCAGGCCCATTTAACTGTGCAACCCCAGTTTGACAGACTTTATTAGACCAGATTAAATATGATACCATTTGGTCCATTCCATCAGTTACTGTATAAACTACATTCAGTGCAGAATGTCAAGGTCAACCAATACTCTATTGGTCATAGTTCAAAAGACTCTTATTAGCAAAAACATTTTTCTCCAATACCAGAGCATTGCATAAAACTGCTGCACAGTAGATATTATCACAGATACAGCGCCTTCAGAAAGTATTCACCTTTGACTTTTCCCACATGTTGTTGTGTTACAGCCTGAATTAAAAATGGATTAAATGTAGCGTTTTTGTCAGTGGCCTACATTCAATACCCCATAATGTCAAAGTGGAATTAATGTTTGTGGAAATTTTAACAAATTAATAAAAAATGAAAAGCTGAAATGTCTATAAGTATTCAACCCCTTTGTTGCGGCAAGCCTAAATAAGTTAAGGTGAACAAATTTGCTAAATAAGTCATATAATAAGTTGTATGGACTCACTCTGTGTGCAATAATAATGTTTAACTTATCTCTGTACCCCACACATACAATTACAGTGCCTTGCGAAAGTATTCGGCCCCCTTGAACTTTGCCACATTTCAGGCTTCAAACATAAAGATATAAAACTGAATTTTTTTGTGAAGAATCAACAACAAGTGGGACACAACATGAAGTGGAACGACATTTATTGGATATTTCAAACTTTTTTAACAAATCAAAAACAGAAAAATTGGGCGTGCAAAATTATTCAGCCCCTTTACTTTCAGTGCAGCAAACTCTCTCCAGAAGTTCAGTGAGGATCTCTGAATGATCCAATGTTGACCTAAATGACTAATGATGATAAATACAATCCACCTGTGTGTAATCAAGTCTCCGTATAAATGCACCTGCACTGTGATAGTCTCAGAGGTCCGTTAAAAGCGCAGAGAGCATCATGAAGAACAAGGAACACACCAGGCAGGTCCGAGATACTGTTGTGAAGAAGTTTAAAGCCGGATTTGGATACAAAAAGATTTCCCAAGCTTTAAACATCCCAAGGAGCACTGTGCAAGCGATAATATTGAAATGGAAGGAGTATCAGACCACTGCAAATCTATCAAAACCTGGCCGTCCCTCTAAACTTTCAGCTCATACAAGGAGAAGACTGATCAGAGATGCAGCCAAGAGGCCCATGATCACTCTGGATGAACTGCAGAGATCTACAGCTGAGGTGGGAGACTCTGTCCATAGGACAACAATCAGTCGTATATTGCACAAATCTGGCCTTTATGGAAGAGTGGCAAGAAGAAAGCCATTTCTTAAAGATATCCATAAAAAGTGTTGTTTAAAGTTTGCCACAAGCCACCTGGGAGACACACCAAACATGTGGAAGAAGGTGCTCTGGTCAGATGAAACCAAAATTGAACTTTTTGGCAACAATGCAAAACGTTATGTTTGGCGTAAAAGCAACACAGCTGAACACACCATCCCCACTGTCAAACATGGTGGTGGCAGCATCATGGTTTGGGCCTGCTTTTCTTCAGCAGGGACAGGGAAGATGGTTAAAATTGATGGGAAGATGGATGGAGCCAAATACAGGACCATTCTGGAAGAAAACCTGATGGAGTCTGCAAAAGACCTGAGACTGGGACGGAGATTTGTCTTCCAACAAGACAATGATCCAAAACATAAAGCAAAATCTACAATGGAATGGTTCAAAAATAAACATATCCAGGTGTTAGAATGGCCAAGTCAAAGTCCAGACCTGAATCCAATCGAGAATCTGTGGAAAGAACTGAAAACTGCTGTTCACAAATGCTCTCCATCCAACCTCACTGAGCTCGAGCTGTTTTGCAAGGAGGAATGGGAAAAAATGTCAGTCTCTCGATGTACAAAACTGATAGAGACATACCCCAAGCGACTTACAGCTGTAATCGCAGCAAAAGGTGGCGCTACAAAGTATTAACTTAAGGGGGCTGAATAATTTTGCACGCCCAATTTTTCAGTTTTGGATTTGTTAAAAAAGTTTGAAATATCAAATAAATGTCGTTCCACTTCATGATTGTGTCCCACTTGTTGTTGATTCTTCACAAAAAAAATACAGTTTTATATCTTTATGTTTGAAGCCTGAAATGTGGCAAAAGGTCGCAAAGTTCAAGGGGGCCGAATACTTTCGCAAGGCACTGTATCTCTAAGGTCCCTCAGTCAAGCAGTTAATTTCAGACACAGATTGAACTACAAAGACCAGAGAGGTTTTCCCAATGCCTCACAAAAATAGGGCACCTATTGGTAGATGACAAAAAAATAAAAATGTAATTGAATATCCCTTTGAGCATGGCAAAGTTATTGGATGGTGTATCAATATACCCAGTCACTACAAAGATACAGGCGTCCTTCCTAACTCAGTTGCCAGAGAGGAAGGAAACCGCCCAGGGATTTCACCATGAGGCCAACGGTGACTTTAAAACAGTTACTGCGTTTAATGGCTGTAATAGGAGAAAACTGAGGATGAATCAACAAGATTGTAGTTCCTCCACAATACTAACCTAATTGACAGAGTGAAAAGAAGGAAGCCTGTACAGAATAAAATATTCCAAAACATGAATCCTGTTTGCAACAAGGCACTAAAGTAATACTGCAAAAATGTGGTAAATCAATGAACTTTTTGTCCTGATACAAAGTGTTATGCTTGGGGCAAATCCAATACAACACATTACTGACTACCACTTTCCATATTTCCAAGCATTGTGGTGGCTGCATCATGTTATGGGTATGCTTGTAATCGCTAAGGACTGGGGAGTTTTTCAGGATAAAAATAAACGGAATGGAGCTAAGCACAGGCAAAATCCTAGAGGAAAATCTGGTTCAGTCTGCTTTCCACCTGACACTGGGAGATGAATTCATCTTTCAGCAGTAACCAAAAACACAAGGTCAAATCTACACTGGAGTTACTTACCAAGAAGACAGTGATTGTTTCTGAGTGGCCAAGTTACAGTTTTGAAAATCTATGGGAAGACCTGAAAATGGTTGTCTAGTAATGATCAACAAAACATTTGAAAATGCTTGAAGACTTTTGAAAATAATAATGGGCTGATGTTGGGCTCCCGAGTGGCGCAGCGGTCTAAGGCACTGCATCTCAGTGTAAGAGGTGTCACTGCAGTCGCTGGTTTGAATCCAGGCTGCATCACATCCTGCTGTGATTGGGAGTCCCATAGGGCGGCGCACAATTGGCCCAGCTTTGGATGGGATTGGCTGTCATTGTAAATAAGAATTTGTTCTTAACTGACTTACATAGTTAAATTTAAAAAATGCTGCACATTCCAGGTGTGGAAAGCTCTTAGACTTACCCAGAAAGACTCACAGCTGTAATTGTTGTCAAAGGTGCTTGTGAAAAGTATTGACTTAGTGGTGTGAATAATTATATAAATGAGATATTTATGTATTTCATTTAGAATACATTTGCAAAAACGTCATTATGGGGTATTGTGTGTAGATGGGTGAGACTTTAAAAAAAAATCAATTTTGAATTCAGACTGTAACACAACAAAATAAGTCAAGGGGCATGAATACTTTCAGAAGACACTGTAGAGTTGAGAGCTTAGAGTAGAATGTCTGTTTGTGTCTGAATGTCTGTTTGTCTGTCAGTGAAGTAGTTCAGCTGTCATTTGGAATGAAGGTTGTTAGAACATCAGCTCATCTGACCTCTAGTAATTGTGTCAAAGACCATCATATCACAGTGTGGGGCTTTGACTTCTGACAAGTCAATGTTTACCTTGCTATCTAGCTGTGATACTATTTACTTTATATCATAGGAAATATCTCTAGAGACACATAACATTCAATGCAAATACTACATATTAAATAATGGAAGACATTATAATGGAAGAGTAAATCATTGCTAACAATAAGAGAATGAACAGGATGAAGAGAGAGAGAGAGAGAGAGAGAGAGAGAGAGAGAGAGAGAGAGAGAGAGAGAGAGAGAGAGAGAGAGAGATAGATAGATAGATAGATAGATATATATATATATATATATATATAGATTCTTCCGTTTGTGTCATTGGGATAATCAGAGCTGTAGATGATGTTTTGATGTAGTGTGTGGAACAGGACAGACAGGTGTGGTGGTTAGATAAGGGAGGGGAAGTAGTGTTCACCAGGCCTCTGCAGCTGTGTTTACACCCTGTGTCTGGAACAAAGGGTCCTGTCATATCCCTCATGATTGATGCTGCTGCTAAAGAATAGTTAAAGCATATTTAAATGAATTCCTGGTGGGTATGAGCGACACTAGCAGGCCTCTCCATGTCTGTGTCAGAAATGTCCTGAAACACACACTTCAAGGAAGGCAGAACGAGCGCTTGCCAAGCAGACATGCTGGAGCAAAAACAAGCCATCTATTCCAGTCTCAGTCAGTCTCCGGGTGATGAAATCAGTTTACCTTTCTGACAATGATTCACCATGTAGCAGCAGCCAGGGCGGCCAGAGCAGGTACTCCTCCCAACACATTCCTCACTATCACACCTCTTACACTTCTCTTTTTTCTCTCCTAATATGGCCGCTTCAAGGGAGTAAGGGAAATGAAACTAATATATTTAATTTGAGGTGAATGTCTCTTTCTACTGGTATAAATGACTCCTTTGTCTCCGATATCTCTAAAACAGTTAAGATTGCTAAGTTACATTTCCCTCTTTTGTGATGGTAGTTAAAAACAGGTATGATGATTATGCTTCAAAATGATGAGCATTAAAAAAACAAATGGCATTATTCCTGACTGAGTGTTTTGTAGATCTGGATACCAGTTTTCTACAACAGCAGCTCTCTGTGTTGGGCCTAGACCCCAGCTAGGCAGGCAGTTTGGGGATGATTTGACAGAACAATGGAGTGGATGTGTGTTCTATAGACTGAATAATGAGGTTGTGTGCTTCACAGAACAACCCTCTCCTTTCCTACCCTTCTAACCCCCCCCCCCCCCCCCCTTCCTCCACAAAGCCACCATCCCCCACCCTCTCTTTATAGCTTCTGATGGAACAGATATATGCATAAACAACACTTTAATGGGACCGTGCCAAATGTGACGAGGGTTGAAAATGTTGTGTCCTCCCCTCTCTCTAACATTTGCAATTACCTCGGTATTTATCTATTATTACATGTCAGATCCATAAGTGGAAATATAGTGAAAAACAGACAAACAAGCCGACTATAATACTGTAGCTCACAGGTCAATGGGCTCAATTACATTTACATTTGAATACCTATATATTCTGTTGCTATATTTTACAGACTGTAAAAGAGCACCAGGAGTGTTTTTTCCCCAACTTTTCGGGCCGATTTGATTATTCTGTGGATCTTTCTAAAGCAAACAGGGCTGGTGGAGCAGTACTGTATAGCGGTTGACTATGAAATGCATTCATCCTGTTCTGTAATGGCTGACAACCCACATAGGGAAAATGATTCATGTAGAGCAGAGCATAGTTAAAACAGAACATTGTCTCTCCAGGCCTGAAATACCCTGGCCTTGACTGGCCTCCCACAGCTATGATTAGACACTGGGTCTGAACCCAAGGTGAAACAATGTCTTAAATATCTTTCCTCTTTCTGTTGGCTTTCCAGTCCAAAGGCTCATTTTATTTCACTCCATTTGGCACGGATCAAAAATGATCACCACAAATTGCTTTGCATCCTGTGTTATTGTGTTTTATGACTGGTGGGTGGATGGGTGGGTTTTGGGGTGTGGTTTAGTATTTATCTCATTGGATCAAACCCTTTTCTGTCATATTACAACTCTGCAACCTCCCTTTGTGGTGTAGGCCAAGGTTAGCCTCAAGGGGTTATGAGGCTTTTAATCAAACTAACGACCGGCTGATCATAATGAGAAAGACACTTCCTGTAAATCTATATGGGCCAATATCAATACTAGGCTATATAGCAGAACTGGAGACAAACCGAATCATACTTCAATGTTTCATTTGTATGCCCATTTTAACGTGCTTAAAATGCAGGGTCGGCCTCATTGCACACAAATGAGAATACCTTCATGCTCCACTGCTTATGAATATATACATGGACAAAATGTGTCCAAACAGAAATGTTGGAAAATACACTCTAGTCATTCCGATTATAGATAACATTTCCGCCCTGTAATTGTACCGTATAGATAATATACTATTTGAGTGTTATCTTATTATATAACACGTTTATTATACACATATCTATCAGTAGCTTTCATTTTTCAGTATAACAGGACAAGTATTTACTTAATTCATGTTTTTAACATAGCATCTGTTAGGAAAGCACTGAATATGCAATATTCACCCTCCCATGCTTGGCATGGAGGTTTCTGAAGGGTTAGAAGGGTTTTCTCTGAAGATGAATTTGCTCCGAGCCGATCCAGAGGTGGACATGTGTAGTGTTTGTCAGCTATTAAAAGGTGCAGCTTATGGAGAATGGAAATTCTTTAATTGGCGATTTCTCCACCGTCTCGATCCTCGGGTCTCTGGAGTAATCAATATGCATTAAATCTCATCTCACTTTATGGATATTAGTCTTGCTATAAAAGAGAATAAGAAGAAAAAGACACTCCATTCCCTCCGTCACAATCACTGAGATTAAAACAGAAAGAAAAGAGGACCAATTTAAAATGGCTGTCTTTTTGTCTTCTTCAACTGCCAGAATGACTTGACTTGTTTGGCAAATAACGAGTGACTTCATATGTACTGATTTAAACATAACAAGTTTCCCTGACAAATTTGCTGTGAGTCATCACAGTAGAAAAAAGTATCCTCCATAAATTAAACACAGCAGATAGCCTTGCCAATTTCTTCTTCTTTTTAATGGAGGACATGAATAGTGTATGAGTGAGGTTTTACTTCAAGAGCACAGAGAGAATGAATCTGTGATTAATAGAAGAATAATGGAATTGCAATAGAAATTAGGTTTTGAACATTCATAATCTGGCTTCCCCTTCTTTTGTTCAAATACAAATGCTTCAGGCTCCAATTTCATTTTTCATTTTGAATAATGAGATGGTAAATTGAAGTGCCGCCAGACCAGGCTGTGTGAGGAAACCAGCAGCACGGACTGACTGAAACCCTGACCTTGTTATTTCATATTTCAGGAAAGAGAAATGAATCTGACGCAATCAAAGATGGATTCAAATGGAAATCAGTGATGTGGTATGATCAAAGTTAAATTGCCATTTGACTTTTCTAAACCATTGAATATCTTCCATTCAGTAAGTGATATACACAGAACAAGCTGCTATCGTCCAGATAACAGGAATATGTGTGATCCATCTTCTCTCACACATAATCAGGTCCTTTCCCCCTGCTCTCTACTGATGTATGAAGAGCAGGATGGCATTGAGGTGTATTTTTGAGGTCTCACATCCATACTTTGCTTGTCAGACATCAGATCCTGGATGGAATGTCACACACTTACTTAGGCACGCACGCACATACAGTACATACACACACATATATCATGTGATGTTGGGGTAGTCTTTCTAGTCATCCGGGTTGCCTCTCACAATTTTAAGAGGCTTTGGTTTAACAATGTCTGTATGTAGTAGAATGCCAGCTTGGCCAGTTTTGAATAGGGTATGGTAGTAGCTAGGTTTTTTACACTCAACAGTTTCCTTTGTGTATCAAGAATGGTTCACCACACAAAGGACATCCAGCTAACTTGACACAACTATGGGAAGCATTGGAGTCAACATGGGCCAGCATCCCTGTGGAACTCTTTCGACACCTTGTAGAGTCCATGCTCCAAAGAATTGAGGCTGTTCTGAGAGCAAAAGGGTGTGCAACTCAATATTAAGAAGTTATCTTTAAAAGAAATGTGAAAATGATCCACAGAAATGGAGTGCAACCATCAATTTACAGGATAGATATTAGAAACCATAAATTGTGTCTTACATGAAGATAATTTGGCAGTGAAACATGGTAAATCACAGGTGAACATGTTTTTTTGGGGTCTCAGTCCATTTTGTAGCCCTTGCTCTAAACCAGGGATGGGCAACTTTGATGGGGGTAGAGGCAACAAAAAATCTGAACATCACTAGGGGCCGCAGTGGCTCGTGGGTCTGCGTACCCACATACCCACACATGTAGTCAGAGCCGGCACAAGCCTTTTGGGGGCCCCAAGCCAAATTTTATCTGCCGCCTCTTAACAGCGGTGAGAATTTTTTTTTAGTTTTAGAGTTAATTTCCTGCAATTATACAAATTTTGCCATGGGATGGAGAGAACATGTAGCAATTTAAAGCAAGTTTGCTGCAATTCTGCACATTTTGCCATGGGGCAGAGAGAAGATTTAGCAATTTTCTAACTAATTTCACGCAATTGTAGTCATTTTGCGATTGGGCGGAGAAAAAAATGTGTAGTTTTTGATATCTGAGTGACTAACGAAATCCATGGGGGCCCCCTGGTCGGTAACTCGACATGATTGTTGCAAGTTTAGACAGCTGTCCGCTAAACTAATTTAGCAATCTAAAAACTGTTAGCTGACATTGGATAATTGAGTGACTGTCAGTGACTGACATAAGAGGAAAACTGCTGATACGCAACCAAATTTCCAAATTGCACCTTGTGTATTCTACTAAACTAATTCTCAGCAGTAGTTGAGACCCCGACTGAGTGGGGGGGATTGATCCATGGGTCTATAAAGGGCCGCGGGCAGGCCACCAGTTGCCCATCCCTGCTCTGAAGTAAATCATCTTGTAGTCCACTCAGAGAAAAACAAGGCTAAGGACAGTGGCAAATTGATTCCATTACATGGTTGTAAAATAAAAGTCTCGTTGGTGCATTTAGATCTAATTGGGATACAACTGCTCATTGAGTCGATTTCCAATGGTAGACTAAAATAACATAACAGTCAGCAGACCACGCCAGCATGTTTTGGCATCTTCAAACATAACCACATACAGTGCATTGCGAAAGTATTCGGCCCCCTTGAACTTTGCGACCTTTTGCCACATTTCATGCTTCAAACATAAAGATATAAAACTGTATTTTTTTGTGAAGAATCAACAACAAGTGGGACACAATCATGAAGTGGAACGACATTTATTGGATATTTCAAACTTTTTTAACAAATCAAAAACTGAAAAATTGGGCGTGCAAAATTATTCAGCCCCCTTAAGTTAATACTTTGTAGCGCCACCTTTTGCTGTGATTACAGCTGTAAGTCGCTTGGGGTATGTCTCTATCAGTTTTGTACATCGAGAGACTGACATTTTTTCCCATTCCTCCTTGCAAAACAGCTCGAGCTCAGTGAGGTTGGATGGAGAGCATTTGTGAACAGCAGTTTTCAGTTCTTTCCACAGATTCTCGATTGGATTCAGGTCTGGACTTTCACTTGGCCATTCTAACACCTGGATATGTTTATTTTTGAACCATTCCATTGTAGATTTTGCTTTATGTTTTGGATCATTGTCTTGTTGGAAGACAAATCTCCGTCCCAGTCTCAGGTCTTTTGCAGACTCCATCAGGTTTTCTTCCAGAATGGTCCTGTATTTGGCTCCATCCATCTTCCCATCAATTTTAACCATCTTCCCTGTCCCTGCTGAAGAAAAGCAGGCCCAAACCATGATGCTGCCACCACCATGTTTGACAGTGGGGATGGTGTTCAGGGTGATGAGCTGTGTTGCTTTTACGCCAAACATAACGTCTTACATTGTTGCCAAAAAGTTCAATTTTGGTTTCATCTGACCAGAGCACCTTCTTCCACATGTTTGGTGTGTCTCCCAGGTGGCTTGTGGCAAACTTTAAACAACACTTTTTATGGATATCTTTAAGAAATGGCTTTCTTCTTGCCACTCTTCCATAAAGGCCAGATTTGTGCAATATACGACTGATTGTTGTCCTATGGACAGAGTCTCCCACCTCAGCTGTAGATCTCTGCAGTTCATCCAGAGTGATCATGGGCCTTTTGGCTGCATCTCTGATCAGTCTTCTCCTTGTATGAGCTGAAAGTTTAGAGGGACGGCCAGGTCTTGGTAGATTTGCAGTGGTCTGATACTCCTTCCATTTCAATATTATCGCTTGCACAGTGCTCCTTGGGATGTTTAAAGCTTGGGAAATCTTTTTGTATCCAAATCCGGCTTTAAACTTCTTCACAACAGTATATCGGACCTGCCTGGTGTGTTCCTTGTTCTTCATGATGCTCTCTGCGCTTTTAACGGACCTCTGAGACTATCACAGTGCAGGTGCATTTATACGGAGACTTGATTACACACAGGTTGTCACGTTCTGACCATCGTTCGTGTGTGTTTTCCTTGTTTTAGTGTTGGTCAGGACGTGAACTGGGTGGGCATTCTATGTTGGATGTCTTGTTTGTCTATTTCTATGTCCGGCCTGATATGGTTCTCAATCAGAGGCAGGTGTTAGTCATTGTCTCTGATTGGGAACCATATTTAGGTAGCCTGGGTTTCACTGTGTGTTTGTGGGTGATTGTCCTTAGTGTTAGTTTGCACCAGTTTAGGCTGTTTCGGTTTTCATTACGTTTATTATTTTGCACTGTTTGTATTTGGATTCATGTTGCTATAGTCACAATAAACATGGATCGCAATCTACACGCCGCATTTTGGTCCGACTCTCCTTCACACCTAGAAGACCGTTACAGAATCACCCACCACAACAGGACCAAGCGGTGTGGTAATGGGCAAAGGAGAAAGCAGCAGCAGGAGCAGCGCGAGGAGGTATGGACATGGGAGGATGAATTAGACGGTAAAGGACCTTGGGCTCAGCCAGGAGAATATCGCCGTCCCAAGGAAGAACGGGAGGCGGCGAAAGCGGAGAGGCGCTGGTACGAGGAGGCAGCGCGGCGTCGTGGATGGAAGCCCGGGAGTCAGCCCCAAAAATTTCTTGGGGGGGGGCTAACAGGGAGTATGGCTACGCCAGGTAGGAGACCTGAGCCAACTTCCTGTGGTTACCGGGGGGCTAGAGAGACCGGGCAGGCACCGTGTTATGCTGTGGAGCGCACGGTGTCCCCAGTGCGGGTGCACAGCCCGGTGCGGTACATTCCAGCTCCGCGTATCGGCCGGGCTAGAGTGGGCATCGAGCCAAGTGCCATGAAGCCGGCTCTACGCATCTGGTCTCCAGTGCGTCTCCTTGGGCCGGCTTACATGGCACCAGCCTTGCGCACGGTGTCCCCGGTTCGCCTGCATAGCCCAGTGCGGGCTATTCCACCTCGCCGCACTGGCAGGGCGACCGGGACCATTCAACCGGGTAAGGTTGGGCAGGCTCGGTGCTCAAGAGCTCCAGTGCGCCTGCACGGCCCGGTCTATCCGTCACCACCTCCACACCCCAGCCCTCCGGTGGCAGCTCCCCGTACCAGGCTGTCTCTCCGGCCCATCCGTCCAGAGCCTTCCTCCTCTCCAGCGCTGCCGGAGCCTCCCGCCTGTCCGGCGCCTCTGCCGGAGCCTCCCGCCTGTCCGGCGCCTCTGCCGGAGCCTCCCGCCTGTCCGGCGCCGCTGCCGGAGCCTCCCGCCTGTCCGGCGCCGCTGCCGGAGCCTCCCGCCTGTCCGGCGCCTCTGCCGGAGCCTCCCGCCTGTCCGGCGCCTCTGCCGGAGCCTCCCGCCTGTCCGGCGCCTCTGCCGGAGCCTCCCGCCTGTCCGGCGCCTCTGCCGGAGCCTCCCGCCTGTCCGGCGCCTCTGCCGGAGCCTCCCGCCTGTCCGGCGCCTCTGCCGGAGCCTCCCGCCTGTCCGGCGCCTCTGCCGGAGCTTCCCGTCTGCCCGGCGCCTCTGCCGGAGCTTCCCGTCTGCCCGGCGCCATCGGAGCTTCCCGTCTGCCCAACGCCGCCAGTGCCGCCCGTCTGCCCAGCGCCGCCAGTGCCGCCCGTCTGCCCAGCGCCGCCAGTGCCGCCCGTCTGCCCAGCGCCGCCAGTGCCGCCCGTCTGCCCAGCGCCGCCAGTGCCGCCCGTCTGCCCAGCGCCGCCAGCGCCGCCCGTCTGCCCAGCGCCGCCAGCGCCGCCAGCGCCGCCCGTCTGCCAGGAGCCGCCAGTGCCGCCCGTCTGCCAGGGGCCGCCAGTGCCGCCAGTCAGCCAGGGGCCTCCAGTGCCGCCAGTCAGCCAGGGGCCGCCAGTGCCGCCAGTCAGCCCAGCGCCAGCGCCGCCAGTCAACCAGGGGCCGCCAGAGCTGCCAGTCTGCAAGGAGCTACCAGTCTGCAAGGAGCCGCCAGAGCTGCCAGTTAGCATGGAGCAGCCAGGGTCGCCAGTCAGCATGGAGCAGCCAGGGCCGCCAGTCAGCATGGAGCAGCCAGGGCCGCCAGTCAGCATGGAGCAGCCAGTGCTGCCAGTCAGCATGGAGCAGCCAGATCTGCCAGTCGACCAGACTCTTCCAGATCTGCCAGTCGACCAGACTCTTCCAGATCTGCCAGTCGACCAGACTCTTCCAGATCTGCCAGTCGACCAGACTCTTCCAGATCTGCCAGTCGACCAGACTCTTCCAGATCTGCCAGTCGACCAGACTCTTCCAGATCTGCCAGTCGACCAGACTCTTCCAGATCTGCCAGTCGACCAGACTCTTCCAGATCTGCCAGTCGACCAGACTCTTCCAGATCTGCCAGTCGACCAGACTCTTCCAGATCTGCCAGTCGACCAGACTCTTCCAGATCTGCCAGTCAGCCAGACTCTTCCAGATCTGCCAGTCAGCCAGGATCTGCCAGAACCGCCAGCCAGCCAGGATCTGCCGGATCTAACTACCTGCCTGAGCTTCCTCTCAGTGCTGTGCTACCCATCAGTCCCGAGCTACTTCTGTCCCGAGCTGCCCCTCTGTCTCGAGCTGACCCTCTGTCCCGAGCTGTCATTAAGAAGGGTCACCTATCTAGGGACGCTAAGGAGGTGGACTAAAACTGTTATGGAGTGGGGTCCACGTCCAGCGCCAGAGCCGCCACCGCGGACAGATGCCCACCCACACCCTCCCCCATAGGTTTAAGTTGTGCGTCCGGAGTCCGCACCTTGGAGGGGGGGTACTGTCACGTTCTGACCATCGTTCGTGTGTGTTTTCCTTGTTTTAGTGTTGGTCAGGACGTGAACTGGGTGGGCATTCTATGTTGGATGTCTTGTTTGTCTATTTCTATGTCCGGCCTGATATGGTTCTCAATCAGAGGCAGGTGTTAGTCATTGTCTCTGATTGGGAACCATATTTAGGTAGCCTGGGTTTCACTGTGTGTTTGTGGGTGATTGTCCTTAGTGTTAGTTTGCACCAGTTTAGGCTGTTTCGGTTTTCATTACGTTTATTATTTTGCACTGTTTGTATTTGGATTCATGTTGCTATAGTCACAATAAACATGGATCGCAATCTACACGCCGCATTTTGGTCCGACTCTCCTTCACACCTAGAAGACCGTTACACAGGTGGATTGTATTTATCATCATTAGTCATTTAGGTCAACATTGCTGCACTGAAAGTAAAAGGGGCTGAATAATTTTGCACGCCCAATTTTTCAGTTTTTGATTTGTTAAAAAAGTTTGAAATATCCAATAAATGTCGTTCCACTTCATGATTGTGTTCCACTTGTTGTTGATTCTTCACAAAAAAATACAGTTTCATATCTTTATGTTTGAAGCCTGAAATGTGGCAAAAGGTCGCAAAGTTCAAGGGGGCCGAATACTTTCGCAATGCACTGTACTTATACTCTGATACCACTGGCTTAGCATGAAACAAACTCTATGTTCTGGGAAGCTGAAACTGCTGGACATTTGACAATTTCCTCATTCAAAATGTTTTTGTTGTTGTTGTACAAACCACACAGCCAACCATAGTTTTTTTTTACTTTACAGTACCATATTTCTCACTGTTCATATAACAATTGGCATGGTTATGTCAAAATGTTCTCCTCTTTGTTGAGCAAATTGAGTGCTTGGCAGTATTTCCAAGCCTAATGGCGGAAGTTGCTCATTTTGAAGAAATGCTACACTGTGTGGCTGAGTCTAATGCACTGGGGTGATTGCACTGAAAACCTCTCTTTTTCTCCCCAGTCTCCTAACCACTAGCACCAATTCAGAAAGATGTATATGAAGTGTTCACTCACTGTCTGTTGCTAGGCAAATTAAATCCCACCTGAAGTTACAGACATAACTCAGCCACACCTTGTTTACTTCTTCAGGCCTACCTCTTTATTTGCCAAGTAAACCGTTGTGCTTGAACAATCAGGAATAACTTATTTGATATACTGTAGAATATAGGAGGGCTGTAATTGTGAATTTGGCTTGTTTTTCTCTTTAGTCCTATACTGTTATGGTTTCCTACATGTTGATTCCTTGTTGGTATTAATATACATGTAGACAGATGTCATAGAAAAACATGAGAGTATCACTTTTAACAATTCCCCTCAATGTCCAACATTTTCAATGTCAACTTCAATAACTCATCAACAGGGAACGATAGATACATTCTCCGCTTAAAAGCATTTCTAGGTTGTTCCGATTTTAAGTTAAGTCAGTTTGGCTTATGGAATACTCCTGGGGCTACATGGGATAGATATATTAGTAACAAACTTCTTTCACCATTACATTTCTCATAATGTTATTCCACATTTCATGAGATTGTTGACTTGACTGAGACCCAGTGGAAATGTGGAAGCCTCTAGGGTGAGATAGACTTGCATAAGCACTTTTCCATTAGTACAGCATCGAAGGGCAAGTGGAATTTGTGCAGGTCCATTCCTATATACATTTATGAGAGTAAAAAGGATCTGTAATTGTCCAGTGGTAAAGTACTAAACCAACCAGGTACAGTATAATTTATAAAATGTTAATTGGAGGATTGATAATCACATGAATGTTATTTGTGTGTTGGCTGTCTGTGGAATGAACGGATGAAGATGTTTTTCTCCCTCCCGTCCAATCCCTAATGCCTAATTGAACAGAATAGGTTTGCATGCAATTAATTATGATGTGCAGAGATGATGTATGAGCCTGACAGGGCATTGTGGGTCATAATAAGAGAGATTTATTAACAGGCGCTTCCTCTCAGCCCTGCTAAATTAATAACTTTTTTAGATTCAAATTATGGAAGAAAATAGGGAGGAAATTGTGTCAGACGGTAGCATACACACACACACACACACACACACACACACACACACACACACACACACACACACACACACACACACACACACACGGAAGGAGGGAGGGAGGGAGGGAGGGAATCAATGTTGTTCTTGTAGAGAAATTGTAAACTTAAAACGGCAGAAATGAATCATGCTAATGGAAAGACTGACACTTTGGTTCAATATTATGATTTGAAAACCCAGAAAGATTGATTATGTAACCTGCTCTTGATTTACTCTCCCTGGAAGTAAACACAAAATAACTTTACCCTGCAGTGCTGTTGTGGAAGAACAGACAGTAAAACATATAGAATAAAGAAACATTTGGCAGATAAAGAGACACACACACACACGCACACACACACGCACGCACACACACACACACACACACACACACACACACACACACACACACACACACACACACACACACACACACACACACACACACACACACACACACACACACACACACACACACACACACACACACGCACACACACACACACGCACGCACGCACGCACGCACACACGCACGCACGCACGCACGCACACACATACACACATACACACACACACACATTTACTCCTTCTAGAATATTCCCACTGGGCACAGATGTCAATTCAAAGTCTATTCCACGTTGGTTCAACGTAATCTCATTGAAATGAGTTGAAAACAATGTTGATTCAACTAGTGTGTGCCCAGTGGGTTGTGATGACTTACACAATCTTTGTTCAATAGCAGCAGAACAGGTGTGATGTACAGTATTTGCTCAGATCAACTCCAGTGCCTCTCCTCAATGTCAGGATATGATGTATCATTTCTATGAAGAGTGTCTGATTGATGTCTGTGTGGTGCACAGGCAGACTATTCACTATGATCACTGAGCACCTGGACATTTGAATTGCTGCAGATGTTGTGGAGGTACTGACTGTTGAAACAAGCCTGGAAAGATTAAACATTAAGACACTATTATCTTGCTATTGGCTTTTGCATGTGTAGGCGTGTGTTCAATGGGCCGTGGGGTGGAGGTGTGGGTTGGGGGTGGTCTGTAGGCTCCATAAATCACATATTTAGGTCTGTAAAAAATACTATGTATTACATATGGAGTGATGGTGTCTGTGATTTTATCATGACTTGGATGTCGATTTAAGGCAGCCCCACGCACTTCTCTGATTCAGAGGGTTTTGGTTAAAGGCGGAAGACACATGTCAGTTGAAGGCATTCAGTTCTACAACGGACTAATATGGTACTGTGTTTTAAACTACATCAAATATTTATCTGTGTAACATCTGACAGAGGGTAGAGCTGTTTAGTAAAAGCTGTGAGGATCTGAGAAAGTGTTGATTACCCTTCTATTCCGATATTTCTTCTAACACTTTTTACATTCAGTCTCTGGCGTCACTCAACCCCACTCTCTCACCCCCCCCTCCTCTCTCCATCTCACTCTTTCTCTATCACTCTCTGTTAAAAGCACCTTCTTTGCGTGCTCCTTCCATTTACTACAGTAGCAACCCTCAGGAGCTCTGCCAGTTTCTCTCATTGTTACATAAATGAAACAAATCCCCTCTGTGTAAGAAGAAGTGATGTGAACATGGAAAGGATGATATTACTTCTCCACCAGTAGCCCATCCAAGTAAAATAACTGGGAGCTTATAAGAGCTTGTGAACGTACAGAATGCAGACTTTTTCCAAGAGGAGGCGAGGAGAAAGGAGGAAATTAAATCTAGATGTCGCTGGAGTCCTATAACGGCTTCCTAATTTCTCACAATGGAAACTAAACAGCGAGAGGATTATATAATTCTAATGTAACAGTAAACACCAGTTTATGAGAACAGTTAACTGAAGTTTGCTATGGGTATTTGCTACAATCCAAACACTAGCCATGAGTAAACAGATTGAAAATGCTTGGCTGCCTGACATACCACTGTTCAACTACACTCCGATGATTGAGGTCACCTCTAATATATTGAATAAGCGTGTGTTTGTATTTCAAGGGTATTACCTCGCACACTAATATATCATTTGATTTAAATCAGATTAGCACTGAACTGTAGGGTAAGCATGTACGGTAATAATTTGTTCTGTGTTTGTACAAGGCCAAGGAGAGAAGTTTTGTGTGTTTGACTCCATCTGTTCTCAATGCATAAAACATTAGTTGGTGTTGCTTTCAACTGTAACGCATGCTATGAGGTAAGCATTGTGGAA
Organism: Oncorhynchus mykiss; assembly: GCF_013265735.2. Classification (NCBI taxonomy): domain Eukaryota; kingdom Metazoa; phylum Chordata; class Actinopteri; order Salmoniformes; family Salmonidae; genus Oncorhynchus; species Oncorhynchus mykiss. The sequence continues at coordinate 76,465,454 of NC_048570.1, read as the reverse complement.
AGCAAAAGCTGAGATGAAGCTCTTGGTCCATGTCTATTAGTTAGCTACTTTTAACATCACCCCCTCAGCTACATCCTTCCTGCTGTACAATTACAACAGATGGTGCATGAAGTCAGAAGTCAAATATGCAGAAGTGTTTTCTGTCACATATATCTCTGCATCATGCCTAATTTACAGTGGGGCAAAAAAGTATTTAGTCAGCCATCAATTGTGCAAGTTCTCCCACTTAAAAAGATGAGAGAGGCCTATAATTTTCATCATAGGTACATTTCAACTATGACAGACAAAATGAGAAAATAAAATCCAGAAAATCACATTGTAGGATTTTTAATGAATTTATTTGCAAATTATGGTGGAAACTAAGTATTTGGTCAATAACAAAAGTTTATCTCAATACTTTGTTATATACCCTTTGTTGGCAATGACAGAGGTCAAACGTTTTCTGTAAGTCTTCACAAGGTTTTCACACACTGTTGCTGGTATTTTGGCCCATTCCTCCATGCAGAGCTCCTCTAGAGCAGTGATGTTTTGGGGCTGTTGCTGGGCAACACGGACTTTCAACTCCCCCAAACATTTTCTATGGGGTTGAGATCTGGAGACTGGCTAGGCCACTCCAGGACCTTGAAATGCTTCTTACGAAGCCACTCCTTCGTAGCCTGGGCGGTGTGTTTGGGATCATTGTCATGCTGAAAGACCCAGCCACGTTTCATCTTCAATGCCCTTGCTGATGGAAGGAGGTTTTCACTCAAAATCTCATGATACATGGCCCCGTTCATTCTTTCCTTTACACGGATCAGTCGTCCTGGTCCCTTTGCAGAAAAACAGCCCCAAAGCATGATGTTTCCACCCCCATGCTTCACAGTAGGTATGGTGTTCTTTGGAAGCAACTCAGCATTCTTTGTCCTCCAAACACGACGAGTTGAGTTTTTACCAAAAAGTTCCATTTTGGTTTCATCTGACCATATGACATTCTCCCAATCTTCTTCTGGATCATCCAAATGCTCTCTAGCAAACTTCAGATGGGCCTGGACATGTACTGGCTTAAGCAGGTGGACACGTCTGGCACTGTAGGATTTGAGTCCCTGGCGGCGTAGTGTGTTACTGATGGTAGGCTTTGTTACTTTGGTCCCAGCTCTCTGCAGGTCATTCACTAGGTCCCCCCGTGTGGTTCTGGGATTTTTGCTCACCGTTCTTGTGATCATTTTGGCCCCGTGGGGTGAGATCTTGCGTGGAGCCCCAGATCGAGGGAGATTATCAGTGGTCTTGTATGTCTTCCATTTCCTAATAATTGCTCCCACAGTTAATTTCTTCAAACCAAGCTACTTACCTGTTGCAGATTCAGTCTTCCCAGCCTGGTGCAGGTCTGCAATTTTGTTTCTGGTGTCCTTTGACAGCTCTTTGGTCTTGGCCATAGTGGAGTTTGGAGTGTGACTGTTTGAGGTTGTGGACAGGTGTATTTTATACTGATAACAAGTTCAAACAGGTGCCATTAATACAGGTAACGAGTGGAGGACAGAGGAGCCTCTTAAAGAAGAAGTTACAGGTCTGTGAGAGTCAGAAATCTAGCTTGTTTGTAGGTGACCAAATACTTATTTTCCACCATAATTTGCAAATAAATTCATTAAAAATCCTACAATGTGATTTTAAGAACTCTGAAAGTTTCTTCAATGCAGTCGCAAAATCCATCAAGCGCTCGGATGAAACTGGCTCTCATGAGGACCGCCACAGGAAAGGAAGACCCAGTTACCTCTTCTGCAGAGGATAAGTTCAATAGAGTTACCAGCCTCAGAAATTGCAGCCCAAATAAATGCTTCACAGAGATCAGGTAACAGACACATCTCAACATCAACTGTTCAGAGGAGACTGCGTGAATCAGGCCTTCATGGCCGAAATGCTGCAAAGAAACAATTCCTAAAGGACACCAATAAGAAGAAGAGACTTGCTTGGGCCAAGAAACACAAGCAATGGACATTAGGCTGGTGGAAATCTGTCCTTTGGTCTGATGAGTCCAAATTTGAGATGATTGGTTCCAACCGCCACCCCTTTGTGAGACGTAGAGTGGGTGAATGGATGATCTCCGCATGTGGGGTTGCCACCATGAAGCATGGAGGAGGAGGTGTGATGGTGTGGGGGTGCTTTGCTGGTCAAACTGTCTGTGATTGATTTAGAATTCCAGGTACACTTAAACAGCATGGCTACCACAACATTCTGCAGCGAAACACCATCCCATCTGATTTGTGCTTAGTAGGACTATCATTTGTTTTTCAAGAGGACAATGACCCAACACACCTCCAGGCTGTGTTCGGGCTATTTGACCAAGAAAGAGAGTGATGGTGTGCTGCATCAGATTAATTGGCCTCCACAATCACCCGACCTCAACCCAATCGAGATGGTTTGGGCTTAGTTGAACTTCAGAGTGAAGGAAAAACAGCCATCAAGTGCTCAGCATATGTGGGAACTCCTTCAAAACAGTTCCTCATGAAGTTGGTTAAGAGAATGCCAAGAGTGTGCAAAGCTGTCATCAAGGCAAAGGGTGGCTACTTTGAAGAATCTCAAATATAAAGTAGTGTTTTGTTACTACATGATTCCATATGTGTTATTTCATAGTTTTGATGTCTTAATTATTATTTTACAATGTAGAACATACTAAAAAATAACAAAAACCTTTGATTGAGTAGGTGTGTCCAAACTTTTGACTGGTACTGTATCTGAAATAGACATAGAAAGCCATTATGTTATGTCTTGTAAATATTCCTTAGAGCACAATATATCCACTGTATAGTTGAGATTTCACAACAAGTACAGGCATATAAAGGGAAACCAAAACACAACCGTCCGTCATGCTGAATTGATGTGCTCCTTGGTTGCTATAGGTCGGACTTTCAATTTCCCTCTGACGATTAGATTACTTGTGAATCAAGCCAAATGATTAACTTTTTTTTTAACGAACACATTTCAACAAGATTCTAAGGCATATTAATTAACATGCAGGCCACACTGAATGGAGGAGGTTTAATGAGATTCACTTGTACTATTAGCCAAAGAGATATCATTAGTTGGTTTATATGTATTGAGGATTAAAGTTCGTATTCTAATGAAATTGGCCCAGCTCATTATTAATGAAACACACATGAAATACTTCTACACTGTTATGTTTTGAATGAATCTGTATTATTTAAAAGCGGTGCGATGCTGTTAATATTCTTTCCATACAATTTAGTTATCCTATTTTTTTTACTCATTCCAATTATCTTTGATTTTTCTTTCACCTAAAAAGTTTGGATGACTATTTAATTATTTTTCTTTTTTACCCCCTTTTTCTCATTAATTACTATCTTGTCTCATCGCTACAACTCCCGTATGGGCGAAGGTCGAAAGCCATGCGTCCTCCAAAACACAACCCAACCAAGCCGCACTGCTTCTTAACACAGCGCGCATCCAACCTGGATGCCAGCCGCACCAATGTGTCGGAGGAGACAGTGCACCTGGCAACCTTGGTTAGCGCGCACTGCGCACGGCCCGCCTCAGGAGTCGCTGGTGCGTGATGAGACAAGGCTTTCCCTACCGGCCAAACCCTCCCTAACCCGGATGACGCTAGGCCAATTGTGCGTTGCCCCACAGACCTCCCGGTCAGCTGCGACAGAGCCTGGGCGCAAACCCAGAGTCTCCGGTGGCACAGCTAGTGCCCTAGACCACTGCGCCACCCGTTTCATAAGAAACACAGAGAGATCAAAGGAAGAACTTGACAGTATTGTGTGGAATAATGCACTACATAACTTGGGGCCAATTCAGACTTAGGAAATGTATGCCTTTCCTACACATGACTTTCCTACACATATCTTAGTAGTTGTTATTCAGACTTATCTAATGCAGGCGAGTAATGCACTCTAGAAGTGTGGCTACCTTGCGCGCACTAAATAAATGTCATTCAACTGCTAAAACCGTCATACTTGTTGGCCTACCAATTTGCTGGTGCAGTTTTCATTCAATATGGTTTTCAGTACATTTATCTTAAGCCATCCCTTTCGGGATCGGTGTCCCTACACCGGGATGGTTGAGTTAACGTGCGCTAATGTGATTAGCATGACGTTGTAAGCAACAGCAAACTTTCCAGGATATAGACATGTCTTATATGGGCAGAAAGCTTCAATTCCTGTTGATCTAACTACACTGTCCAATTTACAGTAGCTATTACAGTGAAAAAATACAATGCTATTGTTTGAGGAGAGTGCACAACAACTAAAAACTTTTATCATGGCAACTGGTTTGATACATTCAACTCTGAAGGTAAATAATGTACTTACATTCAGTAATCTCGTCCTGATTTGTCATCCTGAGGGTCCCAGAGATGTGGCGTAGTTTTGTTTGATAAAATACATGTTTATATTCAAATGTAGGAACTGGGTCCTACAGTTTGAACCCCTGCTCTCTCTGGCTCCACACCCACCCCGCCTGGCCATCTAGATGTGTGAAACTTAGTGTATAAGCTAATGATCCATCATGTATGACATTCCTGGGAGTGTGTAAACTTACATTTTGTATTGCCATATCATTATTGTATGTTCTCTATAGTTATGTTCTTGAAAATGTATCAATTGACCAATTCGGCACATTTGGGCAGACTTGATACAAAATATTGTCCAGTATTGCAATGCTTCACTGGATCAATCTGAAACTTTGCACACACACTACATCTAAATTGCGCCTAAACTGCAATATTATATTTTGGCCTTTCTCTTGCATTTCAAATATGTTTTTTTTTTATTGGAAAACGTGTTATATTCTCCTACATTAATTTCACATTTCCACAAACTTTAATGTGTTTCCTTTCAAATGGTATGAAGCATATTCACATCTTTGTACGGTCCCTTACTAGACGTCCGCAGGTGTCATTAAAATAGGATGACGGCCTCAAGTCGTCCCCCAGGGCCCAGACTTCCGGGAAGTCATCAAATAAAGTCTCTCGAACATTTGGTTTCCACATTACATAAAATTCCACCAGATGGCGACTGGCTGCATATGGCAAATGGACAAAACATCACCAAATGGACATGGCCATTTCTCGTAGACGGAAAATACTTCTAAGACGAAACTTGGTGAGCACAGGTTTTGCCAAATGTACTTTTAGCCCAGAAACAAGATGGCGTCGAGGCCTCAACGCTCTTTTAGTTAATGCCCATTTTCTGGGATTAAAGGTTGAAAACGGTAATACAGTGCTAATTTGATCGCTTCACGTCAAAGTACATAAACTTACGGTGTAAGGAATAATAGAACCAGCCGTTTATCTATCGTAATTTACGAGAAATCGTCCAATGTCCGTTTGATGATGGTTAAACAAATGTGTTTTTTTCTCTCAAAAAGGTTATAGATCCAGTTGCGGTGTGTTAAGGTGAATCCGTTAAGGCGGGTTTCGGAGCTCTTCTTGATTTCTGTGATTTTCTGTGATTTTCTGTACTCACACAAACACACAGTCAATGTGGAGTGACACCGTGTGGGCTTACAGACACATAGAGCCTGCAATAGTTACCTGCGTTCGAACCATCAAAGAACCATCAGACCTAGAGCTCTGAAACTTTATAAACCTGTTCCAGAGCTTCAGTTGGTAGTGCACGGTGAGTTGTGTGGCTCTAGAAGGTTCTCAGGATGACATTTAGAAAAGTCCCAGAATCACAAGACTGGGTGCATTGAAACCTCCTCGGCCCATATAGACTGACCCTAGATGTTTCTGGCCGATAGTTCATCCAGGGACCCCGTAGCAACCCCCAAAATAAGTTCATTTTCTGCACTAATTAATGTTGCTGCTTGGGCTCCGAATTACCTATTGACCCAAAACTCGGGTTTCAGGGTTGCCTCAGCCAGTCCTACGCATTATGTCATAACTGGATCCGCAGCTCGAATGTAACTGTGTTTTTAATGTTTTTTTAATGGTTTTAACAGAAGGTCCTATGAATTGTGGACCAGCTCTGAAATATGTGATAGTTGTCTTCTAAATGAGTTGGACAAAGTGAGTTTGGTGTCAGTATGTATAAGTTTGGTGTCAGTATGACAGTTTAAATTTGTCCATTTCTAATGTATTTAAAGAGTGATTTTCCATCACCAAATGGACAGGCTGAAATGAACACCAATGAGCCACAGGAACCACTATCACTGCTTAGCCATCCCAAGTTCAACGAGCCAGTGAATTGGGCATTTCTGTAGTATACTGCTGCATGTCCAATTCATGATGGTAAATGCCCATTGTAAGACATTGCAAATGGACAGTGTACAATTGTACATTTCCAATGTATTTAATTAGGGATTTAACATCACCAAATGGACAGGCTGAAATCAACACCAACAAGTGATTGGACAGTGACCATTACACATACACTTTATTGACAGTGTCCATTGCCAATGCATATCCATAAGGACTTGCCATTATGAAATGGACAAACTGAATCAACATCAATGAGACATTCTTACTTCCTATGATCAAACATGACAAATAGACCTTCTAGGTTGATTCAGCGCTTAACATAGTGATATATATCATTTGGTTAGTATATATGCCATATGGACATTTCTCATGCCATTTGGACATGGTTCACTGACTTTTGGGTTTGGAAGCCGACTTCCTATGATCATGTATGGCAAATGGACATAACATCCTGATTTGGTAATACTTATGTATGCCATTTGGACATTTGTTATGCCATTTGGACATGGTTCACTGACTTTTGGGTTCGGAAGCCTAATAGGCCTAATATATAAACTCAATAAAATAAGACAAACGTATGTCCATACGGTTACTACATATGTACAATTGGCAAAAAAACATGAGTGAGTTGGGTGGGCAGTCTATGTTGGTTTTTCTATGTTTTGGGGCATTTCTATGTTTCGGCCTAGTATGGTTCTCAATCAGAGGCAGGTGTCATTAGTTGTCTCTGATTGAGAATCATACTTAGGTAGCCTGGGTTGCACAGTTTGTTTGTGCGTGATTGTCTATGTAGATTGCTTGTTTCAGGTCTAATTTGTAGCTTCACGGTCGTTATTTTGTTTACTGGTTTTGTATAGTTTTCAGTGTTCAGTACTTTCTTTATTAAAGATTTACCATGGACACTTACCACGCCGCATATTGGTCCTCTGATCCTTTTCGCCTCTCCTCTTCAGATGAAGAGGAGGACGACCGTGACACAATTTCATGTGGGTGTTCCCTTACTGAATATAGGGATACATCTAAATACAACGCCTTCAGAAAGTATTCATCAAATAAAATAAAATAAAATATTTTTTTATTGTCACATGCTCCAAATACAACAGGTGTTGTATTAGACCTTACAGTGAAATGCTTACCTACAAGCCCTTAACCAACAATGCTGTTTTAAGAAAAATACCTGCTAAGTAAAAATTATTTTTTACGTTTTTTTTAAAGATATCAAAGTAACAAATAATTAAAGAGCAGCAGTAAAATAACAATAACAACGTTATATACAGGGGGTACCGGTACATAGTCAATTTGCGGGGGCACCGGTTAGTCGAGGTAATATGTGTATGTACTGTAGGTAGAGTTATTAAAGTGAATGTGTATAGATAATAAAAAGAGAGTAGCAGCAGTGTAAAAGAGGGGAGGGGGGGTGGGAATGCAGTTGGCTCAGAACAGGGCAGCACGGCTGGCCTTTAAAAGTACACGTAGATCTAACACTAATGACATGCATGTCAATCTCTCATGGCTCAAAGTGGAAGAGAGATTGACTTCCTCATTACTTGTTTTTGTAAGGGGTGTTAACAAGCTCAGTGTACCGAGCTGTCTGTTTCAAATACATGCATACAGCTCGGACACCCATGCATGCCCCACAAGACATTCCACCAGAGGTCTCTTCACAGTCCCCAAGTCCAGAACAGACTATCGGAGGCGCACAGTACTACATATAGCCATGACTACATGGAACTCTATTCCACATCAGGTAACTGATGCAAACAGTAGAATCAGATTTAAAAAGCAGGTAAAAATGCACCTTATGGAACAGCATATCCACTGTACACACACGTACACATGGATTTTGTGTTGTAGATATGTGGTAGTGGAGTATGGGCCTGAGGGCACACAGTTACTGTGTTGTGAATTCTGTAATGAATGTATTGTAATGTTTTTAAAATTGTATAACTGTCTTAATTTTGTCGAACCCCAGGAAGTGTAGCTGCTGCCTTGGCAGCAGCTAATGGGGATCCATAATAAATACAAATGGAAATAGTCTGGGTAGCCATTTGATTAGCTGTTCAGGAGTCTTATAGCTTGAGGGTAGAAGCTGTTTAGAAGCCTCTTGGACCTAGACGTGGCACTCCGGGATCACTTGCTGTGCGGTAGCAGAGAGAACAGTCTATGACTAGGGTGGCTGGAGTCTTTGACCATTTTTAGAGCCTTCCTCTGACACAGGCTGGTATAGAGGTCCTGGATGGCAGGAAGCTTGTCCCCAGTGATGTACGGGGCCATACACATTACCATCTGTAGTGCCTTGCGGTTGGAGGCAGAGAAGTTGCCATACCAGGCAGTGATGCAACCAGCTCTCGACGGTGCGGCTGTATAACCTTTTGAGGATCTGAGGACCGATGCCAAATCTTTTCTGTCTCCTTAGGGAGAAGAGATGTTGTCGTGCCCTCTTCATGACTGTCTTGATGTGCATGGACCATGTTAGTTTGTTGGTGATGTGGACACCAAGGAACTTGAAGCTCTCAACCTGCTCCACTACCGACCCGTCGATGAGACTGGGAGCATGCTCGGTCCTCCTTTTCCTGTAGTCCACAATCATCTCCTTTGTCTTGATCACGTTGAGGGAGGTGGTTGTACTGGCACCACACGGCCATGTCTCTGACCTCCTCCCTATATATAGGCTGTCTCATCGTTATTGGTGATCAGGCCTACCACTGTTGTATCATCGGCAAAGTTAATGATGGTTTTGGAGTCGTGCCTGGCCATGCAGTCATGAGTGAACAGGGAGTACAGGAGGGGACTGAGCACGCACCTCTGAGGGGCCCCCGTGTTGAGGATCAGCTTGGCGAATGTGTTGTTATCTACTCTTACCACCTGGGGGCGGCCCGTCAGGAAGTCCAGGATCCAGTTGCAGAGGGAGGTGTTTAGTCCCAGGGTCCTTAGCTTAGTGATGAGCTTTGAGGGCGCTATGGTGTTGAATGGTGAGCTGTAGTCAATGAATAGCATTCTCACATAGGTGTTCCTTTTGTCCAGGTGGGAAAGGGCAGTGTGGAGTGCAATAGAGATTGCATCATCTGTGGATCTTTTGGGGACGTATGCAAATTGGAGTGGGTCTAGGGTTTCCGGGATGGTGGTGTTGATGTGAGCCATGACCAGCCTTTCAAAGCACTTCATGGCTACAGATATGAGTGCTACGGGTTGGTAGTCATTTAAGCAGGTTACCTTAGTGTTCTTGGGCACAGGGACTATGGTGGACTGCTTGGAACATGTTGGTATTACAGACTCAGACAGGGAGAAGTTGAAAATGTCAGTGAAGACAATGCCAGTTGGACACAGCATGCTTGGATTATATGTCCTGATAATCCGTCTGGCCCTGCAGCCTTGTGAATGTTGACCTGTTTAAAGGTCCGGAAAAGCTGATGCTCTCATGCATGCTTCTGTGTTACTTGCCTCGAAGCGAGCATAGAAGTGATGTAACTAGTCTGGTAGGCTCGTGTCACCGAGCAGCTTGTGGCAGTGCTTCCCTTTGTAGTCTGTAATAGTTTTCAAGCCCTGCCACATCCAACGAGTGTCGGAGCCGGTGTAGTATGATTCAATCTTAGTCCTGTATTGATGCTTTGCCTGTTTGATGGTTCGTCGGAGGGCATAGCGGGATTTCTTAACTTCTTGGTGACAGGGGGTAGTATTTTCACATCCGGATGAAATGCATGCCCAAATTCAACTGCCTGCTACTCATCCCCAGAAGATAAGATATGCTTATTATTAGTAGATAGTAGTAGATAGTAGTAGTAGTAGTAGATTTGGATAGAAAACACTCTGAAGTTTCTAAAACTGTTTGAATCATGTCTGTGAGTTTAACAGAACTTATTTAGCAGGCGAAACCCCGAGGACAAACCATTCAGATTTTTTGTTTTTAGGTCACTCTCTTTTCAATGGGTTTCAATGGGAATCCAGATTTCTAAGGAACCTTCTTGGAGTTCCTATCGCTTCCATGTCAACAGTCCTGAGAAATTGGTTGAGGTTATTCCTTTGTGTAATGAAGAAGTACGGCCATCTTGAACGAGGGTCACTTGAAGTGTACTTTTAGATAGAGGCGCATGACCAGAAAGCATGCTTCAGTTTGTTTTCTTCCTGAATTGAACACAGATCATCAATTTTATAGATTATTTACGGTAAAAAATACCTAAAGTTGTATTACAAAAGTGGTTTGAAATGTTTTGGCAAAGTTTACAGGTAACTTTTGAGATATTTTGTAGTCACGTTGAGCAAGATGGAACAGGTGTTTTTCTGGATCAAATGTGCCAAATAAATGAACATTTTGGGTATATTTCGACAGAATTAATCCAAAAAAGGACCCTTTGTGATGTTTATGGGACATATTGGAGTGCAAACAAAAGAATCTCGTCAAAGGTAAGGCATGAATTATATTTTTATTTCTACATTTTGTGTCGCGCCTGCAGGGTTGAAATATGGTTTCTCTCTTTGTTTACGGAGGTGCTACCCTCAGATAATAGCATCGTTTGCTTTTGCCGAAAAGCCTTTTTGAAATCTGACATGTTGGGTTGGATTCACAACAATTGTAGATTTAATGTGCTATCTTGCATGTGTGATTTAATGAAAGTTTGATTTTTAGAGTCATTTAAAAAAATTTGGCGCTCTGCATTTTCCCTGGCTTTTGGCCAGGTGGGACATCCCAGAGAGGTTATTAGCTTCCGGGTTAGAGCCCCGCTCCTTGAAAGCGACAGCTCTAACCTTTAGCTCAGTGCGGATGTTGCCTGTAATCTATGGCTTCTGGTTGGTGTATGGTACGGTCACTGTGGGGATGACGTCACAAATCCACTTACTGAGGAAGCCAGTGACAATGCCATCAAGAATCCTGTAACACATTCCAGTCTGTGTTAGCAAAAGAGTCATGTAGTTAAGTATTTGCTTCGTCTGACTACTTTTTTATTGACCGAGTCACTGGTGCTTCCTGCTTTAGTTTTTGCTTATAAGCAGGAATCAGGAAGATAGAATTATGGTCAGATTTGCCAAAGGAAGGGAGAGGGATGGCTTTGTACGCGTCTCTGTGTGTGAAGTAAAGGTGGTCTAGAGTTTTTTTCCCTCTGGTTGCACATTTAACATGCTGGTAGAAATGAGGTAAAACTGATTAAATTTTCCCTGCATTAAAGTCCCCAGCCACTAGGTGCGCGGCCGCTGGATGAGCGTTTTCCTGTTTGCTTATGGCCGTAAACAGCTCATTGAGTGCCGTCTTAGTGCCAGCATTGGCTTGTGGTGGTAAACAGACAGCTACGAAGAATATAGATGAAAACTCTCTTGTTAGATAGTGTGGTCTACAGCTTATCATGAGATACTCTACCTCAGGTGAGCAAAACCTCGAGACTTCCTTAGATATTGTGCACCAGCTGTTGTTTACAAATATACATAGACCGCCACCCCTTGTTTTACCAGAGGCTACCGTTCTATCCTGCCGATACAGGGTATAACCCGCCAGCTGTATGTTATTCATGTCATCGTTCAGCCACGACTCAGTGAAACATAAGATGTTACAGTTTTTAATGTCTCGTTGATAGGATATACGTGCTTGTAGTCATCCACTTTATGATTGTCATGGCCGTCGTTGGAATGAGACCAAGGTGCAGCGTGGTGTGTGTACATTTTATTTGATTTAAAAAAAAGTCGCCAACAAAACAAGGTAGGCCTTGAAATACATCCACAGGTACACCTCCAATTGACTCAAATGATGTCAATTAGCCTAGCAGAAGCTTCTAAAGCCATGACATTGTTTTCTGTAATTTTCCAAGCTGTTTAAAGGCACAGTCAACTTAGTGTAACTTCTGACCCACTGATACAGTGACTTATAAGTGAAACAGTCTGTCTGTAAACAATTTTTGGAAAAATTACTTGTGTCATGCACAAAGTAGATGTCCTAACCGACTTGCCAAAACTATAGTTTGTAAACAAGAAATTTGTGAAGTGGTTGAAAAACTAATTTTAATGACTCCAACCTAAGTGTATGTAAATTTCCGACTTCAACTGTATGAAGTAAGTAAAACAGAATGTAAAGATTATTAAAGTGACCAGTGTTCCATTTTTAAAGTGGCCAGTGATTCCATGTCTATGCACATAGGGCAGCAGCCTCTAAGGTGCACCTGTACTGACCTCGCCTTCTGGATGATAGCGGGGTGAAGAGGTCATGGCTCGCGTGAATGTCCTTGATTATCTTTTTGGCCTTTCTGTGACAGCTGTAGGTGTCCTGGAAGGCAGGCAGTGTGCCCCCGGTGATGCATTGGGCAGATCACACCACCCTCTGGAGAGTCCTGTTGGGCAGGTCGCATCACACTCTGGATGCTCTCATGCATCTGTACAAGTTTGTGAGGGTCTTAGGGGCCAAGTCATATTTCTTCAGCCTGAGGTTGAAGAGGCGCTGTAGCGCCTTCTTAACTACACTGTGTGGGTGGACCATTTCAGATTGTCAGTGACGTGTACACCGAGGAACTTGAATCTTTTCACCTTCTCCGCTGTGGTCCTGATTATGTGGATGAGGGCATGCTCCCTCTGCTGTCTCCTGAAGTCAAAGATCAGCTCCTTAATTTTGTTGATGTTGAGAGAGAGGTTATTTTCTTGGTAGCACTCCGCCAGGGCCCACACCTTCTGCCTGTAGGCTGTCTTGTCATTGTTGGTAATCAAGCCTACTGTTGTGTCATCTGCAAACATGATGAATGAGTTGGATGCGTGCGTGGCCATGCAGTCATGGGTTAACAGGGAGTACAGGAGGGAGCGGGGCACGCACCCTTGTGGGGCTCCTGTGTTCAGGATCAGCGAATTGGAGGTATTTTCTCCTATCTTCACCACCTAGGGGCAGCCCGTCAGGAAGTCCAGGACCCCGTTGCACAGGGTGGCGTTCAGACCCAGGGCATCGAGCTTAAAGATGAGCTTTGAGGGTACTATGGTGTTGAAGACTGAGCTGTAGTCAATGAACAGCATTCTTACATAGGTATTCCTCTGAGGTGCTCTGAGGACATGGCTAGGGATGCTGTCTGGGCCGGCAGCCTTGCCAGGGTTAACACGCTTAAATGTCATACTCACGTCGGTCAAGGAAAACGAGAGCCCACAGTCCTCGGGAACGGGCCTTGTTGGTGGCACTGTGTTATCCTCAAATCAAGTGAAGAAGGTGTTTAGCTTGTCTGCGAGGAAGACGTCGGTGTCTGCGACGTAGCTGGTTTTCCCTTTGTTATCCGTGATTGCCTGGAGTCGCTGTCACATACGTCTTGTGTCTTACGGAGGACATAACTGGACTGTTTGTGTTCAACCATATTCCCAGTCACCTTGTTGTGGTTAAATACGGTGTTTTGCTCTTTCAGTTTTGCGCGGATGCTGCCATCTAACCACAGTTTTTGGTTTGGGAATGTTTTAATAGTCACAGTGGGAACAACATCCCCTATACACTTCCTGATGAACTCAGTCACCTTGTCAGTGTATATGTCAATGTTATTCTCTTATTCAACATATTTAGTAAATATGGGATCGGCCTACATTTTTTATTTAGTTTCTGTAGGCTATTTAACAAACTAGGATGTAACGACTAGCATTTAAATTGGAGTTGCTGACAAAGCAATACATAAAACCTCAAATACACAATTTGAAGCAACCACATATTTAGCCATGAAGCACGTTCTGATTGGCCAGTGAGGGGTCAAGCCTCGGCACAGTTCGTCTAAGTACTAATCATGGCCGATTTACCGACCGGGCCCTGACCTCCAGGGGGCCCCCATTGATTTTGTTAGTCACTCTCGCTCAGATATTATATTAACATGGCATAAGTCATGGCAAAATGTGTAGAATTGCAGGAAATTAGCTGTAAAACTGTCCCATGTCAAAATGGGTAGTTGCATGAAATTAGTTCTAAAATGTTACATTTTTCTCTCTGCCCCACATTTTGCCCATGAGGTGGTGGGGCCCCCAAAAGGCCCAGGGCCCCCTGTATGCACCCACGTGATAGCTTAATTGATAGATAACATAATGAAAATGCTCATTAGGCTGATAATTGGGGTAGAGAAAAGGAACAGAGGGTTGAATGTAAACACAACTCGTCAACAATTTCATGCATACAGATGATCAAAACGTTGTCTTCTGTTGGGTTTGACAGAGTGATTTAGATACAATTTTCACTGGCAGCTGCTGGGCCTAATCCCATTTCTGCATATGTCAGTTGATAGGTGTGATTGGCCCTGATGAGCAGCCTGAGCTATAAACAGAATCATTATTAGATCCCCATTGTGAGAAATGTTATTTGTTGCTGTCAAGCGGTATTAATGTTTAATTCAACGGTAGAAAATTGGAAGAGTAGACACACACAACCCAGCCCGTTCACCATGGTCAGCTATTATGACAAAGGGAACTGCTGGCCAGATGAACTTCATTGCCCCTGAGATGGGGGAGGGGGGGGGGGGGGGGGGGGGGGGGGGGGGGGGGGGGGGGGGGGGGGGGGGGGTGAGAGAGTGAGAGGATAAGGGTTTTAATTTCCGTGTTTAAAAGGGCAATGTAGTAATATGATGTTTATCTTTTCTGAAGAGTTTAATTTCTGCTGGGACCCAGAACACACATTGTGACACAATGCATTATGGGGGATAGTGTGTGTGTGTGTGTCTTAGGCCATGGGGGGTAGTGGGTGGCTGAGTGGTTTAGGATCAGACTGTTGAAGTGGGGGGATGGAGGAGTGTGTGTGTCAGGGGGGGTTGAGATACATGCTCAATGATTTATTAATTAAGATCACTAACCAGCAGCAGAGCTCTTGTTGGTTGGTTGACCCTTAGTGGTAAGTGTGTGAGACATGTATATCTCATTTTACATTTGAGTAATTTAGCAGACACTCTTATCCAGAGCAACTTACAAGAGTAATTAGGGTTAAGTGCCTGACACATCAACAGATTCTTCACCTAGTAGGCTCAGAGGTTCAAACCAGCAAGCTTTTGGTTAATGGCCCATTGCTCTTAACTGCTAGGCTACCTGCCGCCCATCTCCTCTGATCAATCGATCAAGGTCCTTCTTCCATTTTCTTTCACTGAGATTGCTTTGGGTCCGAGCCAGATTGATTTCAATTCATTTCAACAACAAGAAAACAAGATATTTCATCTGATGAGCTACTGTGCAAAATCATATTATCCTCCTCCTCCTCTCACCCAACTCTGCTACTCTGGAAATATTACTTAAAAACCCTGGAACATTTTTGCTGCAGAAAAATGGCTATGCCCAAGAGGTGTGTGTTCCTGAAATAAGATGATGATGTAAAAGGCCAGCTGCTAATCTTTATTCCCTAAGTAAAGCCTTCATTCATTATGTAACAGATTGCATTTGTATTCAGGCCACAGACCCTGCCAGGGTGCAGAAACAGCCAGAGATCCACTTATTTTTATTTCTACAGCTAGCGCCCCATTTTTTTCTTCTCCCCCCCTCTTAATGGGAAGATTCTAATGAGACACCCAGAGACAATTATTTTCTTCTCTTCCCCCTTAATGGGAAGATTCTGATGGGAAACCCAGAGACAATGATTTTCTTCTCCCCCCTCCCCTTAATGGGAAGATTCTAATGGGAAACCCAGAGACGATTATTTTTTTCTCCCCCCCCCCTTAATGAGAAGATTCTAATGGGAAACCCAGACACAATGATTTTCTTCTCCCCCCCCCCCCCCTTAATGGGAATATTCTAATGGGAAACCCAGAGACAATGATTTTCTTCTCCCCCCCTTAATGGGAAGATTCTGATGGGAAACCCAGAGACAATGATTTTCTTCTCTCCCCCCCCCCTCCCTTAATGGGAAGATTCTACTGGGAAACCCAGAGACGATTATTTTTTTCTTCCCCCCCCTCTTAATGAGAAGATTCTAATGGGAAACCCAGACACAATGATTTTCTTCTCCCCCCCCCCCCCCCTTAATGGGAAGATTCTAATGGGAAACTCAGAGGCAATGATTTTCTTCTCTCCCCCCCCCCCCCCCTCCCTTAATGGAAAGATTCTAATGGGAAACCCAGAAACGATGATTTTCTCCTCCCCCCCTTAATGGGAAGATTCTAATGGGAAACCCAGAGACAAGGATTTTCTCCATCCGCCCCCCCCCCCCCCCCTTAATGGCAAGATTCTAATGGGAAACCCAGAGACAATTCTTTTTTTCACCCCCCCCCCCCCCCCCTTAATTGAAAGATTCTAATGGGAAACCCAGAGACAATGATTTTCTTCTTCTCCCCTCCCCCCCTTAATGGAAAGATTCTAATGGGAAACCCGGAGACAATGATTTTTTATTCTCCCCCCCCCCCCCCTTTAATGAGAAGATTCTAATGGGAAACCCAGAGACAATGATTTTCTCTCCCCCCCCGTTAATGGGAAGATTCTAATGGGAAACCCAGAGACAATTATTTTTTTCTTCCCCCACCCCTTAGTGAAAAGATTCTAATTCTAATGGGAAACCCAGAGACAATTATTTTTTTCTTCCCCCCCCCCCCCCCCCTTAATGGGAAGATTCTAATGGGAAACCCAGAGACAATGATTTCCCCCCCCCCCCCCTTTAATGAGAAGATTCTAATGGGAAAACCCAGAGACAATGATTTTCTCCCCCCCCCCCCCCCCCTTAATGGGAAGATTCTAATGGGAAACCCAGGAGACAATGATTTTCATCCCCCCCCCCTTAATGGAACGATTCTAATGGGAAACCCAGAGACAATGATTTTCTCCTCCCCCACCCGTTAATGGGAAGATTCTAATGGGAAACCCAGAGACAATTATTTTTTTATTCTCCCCCCCCCCCCCCTTTAATGAGAAGATTCTAATGGGAAACCCAGAGACAATGATTTTCTCCTCACCCCCCCCTTAATGGGAAGATTCTAATGGGAAACTCAGAGGCAATGATTTTCTTCTCTCTCCCCCCCCCCCTTAATGGAAAGATTCTAATGTGAAACCCAGAGACAATGATTTTCTTCTTTCCCCCCCTTAATGGAAATATTCTAATAGGAAAACTAGAGACGATGATTTTCTCCTCCCATCCCTTAATGGGAAGGTTCTAATGGGAAACCCAGAGACAATTATTTTTTATTCTCCCCCCCCCCCCCCCCTTTAATGAGAAGATTCTAATGGGAAACCCAGAGACAATGATTTTCTCCTCACCCCCCCCTTAATGGGAAGATTCTAATGGGAAACTCAGAGGCAATGATTTTCTTCTCTCCCCCCCCCCCCCTTAATGGAAAGATTCTAATGTGAAACCCAGAGACAATGATTTTCTTCTTTCCCCCCCTTAATTGAAAGATTCTAATGGGAAACCCAGAGACAATGATTTTCTTCTTCTCCCCCCCCCCCCCCCCCCCCCCCTTAATGGGAAGATTCTAGTGGGAAACCAAGAGACAATTATTTTTTTCACCCCTCCCCCCCTTAATTGAAAGATTCTAATGGGAAACCCAGAGACAATGATTTTCTTCTTCTCCCCCCCCCCCCCCTTAATGGGAAGATTCTAATGGGAAACCCAGAGACAATAATGTTTTTCCTCTCCCCCCCCCTGAATGGAAAGATTCTAATGGGAAACCCAGAGACAATGATTTTCTCCTCACCCCCCCTTAATAGGAAGATTCCAATGGGAAACCCAGAGACAATGATTTTCTCCTCCCCCACCCCTCAATGGGAAGATTCTAATGGGAAACCCAGAGACAATTATTTTTTTCTTCCCCCACGCCTTAGTGAAAAGATTCTAATGGGAAACCCAGAGACAATGATTTCTTCCCCCCCCCCCCCTTTAATGAGAAGATTCTAACCTGAAACCCAGAGACAAAGATTGTCTTCCCCCCCCCCCCCCCCCCCCTTAATGGAAAGATTCTAATGGGAAACCCAGAGACAATGATTCCCCCCCCCCCCCCCCCCCTTAATGGGAAGATTCTAATGGGAAACCCAGAGACAATGATTTTCTTCTCCCCCCCCCCCCCCCTTAATGGGAAGATTCTAATGGGAAACCCAGAGACAATGATTTTCTTCTTCTCCCCTCCCCCCTTAATGGGAAGATTCTAATGGGAAACCCAGAGACAATGATTTTCTTCTTCTCCCCTCCCCCCCTTAATGGGAAGATTCTAATGGGAAACCCAGAGACAATAATGTTTTTCTTCTCCCCCCCCCCTTAATGGAAAGATTCTAATGGGAAACCCGGAGACAATGATTTTCTCCTCAACCCCCTTAATGGGAAGATTCCAATGGGAAACCCAGAGACAATGATTTTCTCCCCCCCCCCCCCCCCCCCCCCCTTAATGGGAAGATTCTAATGGGTAACCCATTGACAATGATTTTCTTCTTTCCCCCCCTTAATGGAAAGATTCTAATAGGAAACCTAGAGACGATGATTTTCTCCTCCCCTCCCTTAATGGGAAGATTCTAATGGGAAACCCAGAGACAATGATTTCCCCCCCCCCCACCCCTTAATGGGAAGATTCTAATGGGAAACCCAGAGACAATTATTTTTTTCACCCCCCCCCCCCCCCTTAATTGAAAGATTATAATGGGAAACCCAGAGACAATGATTTTCTTCTTCTCCCCTCCCCCCCTTGATGGAAAGATTCTAATGGGAAACCCAGAGACAATAAAGTTTTTCTTCTCCCCCCCCCCCTTAATGGAAAGATTCTAATGGGAAACCCAGAGACAATGATTTTCTCCTCAACCCCATTAATGGGAAGATTCCAATGGGAAACCCAGATACAATGATTTTCTCCTCCCCCCTCCCTTAATGGGAAGATTCTAATGGGAAACCCAGAGACAATGATTCCCCCCCCCCCCCCCCCCCCCCTTAATGGGAAGATTCTAATGGGAAACCCAGTGACAATGATTTTCTTCTTTCCCCCCCTTAATGGAAAGATTCTAATAGGAAACCTAGAGACGATGATTTTCTCCTCCCCTCCCTTAATGGGAAGATTCTAATGGGAAATTGAAAGATTCTAATGGGAAACCCAGAGACAATGATTTTCTTCTTCTCCCCTCCCCCCCTTAATGATGGAAAGATTCTAATGGGAAACCCAGAGACAATGATTTTCTCCCCCCCCCCCCCCCCCCCCTTAATGGGAAGATTCTAATGGGAAACCCAGAGACAATAATGTTTTTCTTCTCCCCCCCCCTTAATGGAAAGATTCTAATGGGAAACCCAGAGACAATGATTTTCTCCTCAACCCCCTTAATGGGAAGATTCCAATGGGAAACCCAGAGACAATGATTTTCTCCTCCCCCACCCCTTAATGGGAAGATTCTAATGGGAAACCCAGAGACAATGATTTTCGTCCCCCCCCCCTTAATTTAATAGAAAGATTCCAATGGGAAATCCAGAGACAATGATTTTTGGACACACCTATTCCTTCCAGGGTTTTCTTTATTTTTACTATTTTCTACATTGTAGAATAATATTGAAGACATCAAAACTATGAAATAACACGTATGGAATCATGTAGTAACCAAAACAGTGTTAAACAAATCAAAATATATTATATATTTTAGATTATTCAAAGTAGCCACCATTTGCCTTGATGACAGCTTTGCACACTCTTGGCATTCTCTCTACCAGTTTTATGAGGAATGCTTTGCCAACAGTCTTGATGGAGGAGGCCAGGTCATCTGATGCAGCACTCCATCACTCTCCTTGGTCAAATAGACCTTACACAGCTTGGTGGTGTGTTTGGGGTCATTGTCCTGTTATCCTGAAAAACAAATGGTAGTCCCACTAAGCGCAAACCGGATGGGATGGTGAATCGCTGCAGAATGCTGTGGTAGCCACGTTGCTTAAGTGTGCCTTGAATTCTTAATAAATCATAGACAGTGTCACTAACAAAGCACCCCCACACCATCACACCTGCTCCCTCATGCTTCACGGTTGGAACCACACATGCGGAGCTCTTCCATTCACCTACTCTGCGTCTCACAAAAACTAAAATCTTAGATTTCCACCAGTCTAATGTCCATTGCACGTGTTTCTTGGCCCAAGCAAGTCTCTTTTTCTTATTGGTGTCCTTTAGTAATGGTTTCTTTGCAGCAATTCGACCATGAAGGCCTGATTCATGCAGTCTCCTCTGAACAGTTGATGTTGAGATGTGTCTGTTACATTTATTTGGGCTGCAATCTGTAGTGCAGTTAACTCTAATTAACTTACCCTCTGCAGCAGAGGTAACTCTGGGTCTTCCTTTCCTGTGGCAGTCCTCATGAGAGCCAGTTTCATCATAGCGCTTGATGGTTTTTGCGACTGCACTTGAAGAAACTTTCAAAGTTCACTGACTATCATGTCTTAAAGTAATGATGGACTATTTGCTTATTTGAGCTGTTCTTGCCATAATATGGACTTGGTCTTTTACAAAATAGGGCTATCTTCTGTATACCACCATTACCTTGTCACAACACAACTGATTAGCTCAAATGCATTAAGAAGGAAAGAAATTACACAAATTAACTTTTAACAAGGCACACCTGTTAATTGTAATGCATTCCAGGTGACTAGCTCACAAATCTGGTTGAGAGAATGCTACTTTGAATAATCTCAAATCTCTAATATATTTTTGGGTTGCTACATGATTCGATATGTGTTATTTCATAGTTTTGATGTCTTCACTATTATTCTACAATGTAGAAAATACAAAAAAATAAAGAAAAACCCTTGAATGAGTAGGTGTGTCCAATAACGTTCCCAAAGTAAACAGGCTATTTTTCAGGACCAGAAAATAGAATATGCATATAATTGACAGCTTAGGATAGAAAACACTCTAAAGTTTCCAAAACTGTAAAGACATTGTCTGTGAGTATAACAGAACTGATATTGCAGGCAAAAGAATGAGAAAAATCCAATCAGGAACGTAGCGGTTTCTAAATACGAGTCCCTTCCTTTGCTTCCCTATTGAGCAGTGAATGGCATATCAACGAGATTCCTTTTTCTATGGCTTCCTTAATGTGTCTAGTATCACAAGACATAGTTTCAGGGTTTTATTTTGAAAAATGAGCCTGAACGACAACATTGCGTCAGTGTCCACCTGATGGCTCTTTGTATATTTCTCGTGCATTTTTCCACCCGGTCTTACTGAAAAAAGCTCTGTCCCGGTTGATATATTATCGAATAGATATTTGAAAAACACCTTGAGGATTGATTATCAACAACGTTTGCCATGTTTCTGTCGATATTATGGAGCTAATTTGGGGTTGTCGTGACTGCAATTTCTGGTCATTTTCTCAGCCAAACGTGAAGAACTAATGGAGCTATTTAATTTTTCTGGAAAAAATGAACATTTGCTATCTAACTGGGAGTCTCGTGAGTGAAAACATCCAAAGCTCATCAAAGGTAAAATATTTAATTTGATTGCTTTTCTGGTTTTCGTGACCAGATTGCCTGCTGCTAGCTAGGCATAATGTTATGCTAGGCTATCGATAAACTTACACAAATGCTTGTCATGCTTTGTCTGTAAAGCATATCTTCAAAATCTGAGATGACAGGGTGATTAACAAAATGCTAAGCTGTGTTTAAATATATTTCACTTGTGATTTCATGAATATGAATATTTTCTAGTAAAAAAATGTGTCCTTTGCGTTATGCTACATAGTGTCAGTTGATGACAATTCTCACGGATCCGGGATGGGTAGTTCCAAGATTAATTTGCATTTTATTGCATGACATAAGTATTTGATCACCAACTAACCAGTAAGAATTCCGGCTCTCACAGACCTGTTAGTTTTTCTTTAAGAAGCCCTCCTGTTCTACACTCATTATCTGTATTAACTGCACCTGTTTGAACTCGTTACCTGTATAAAAAACACCTGTCCACACACTCAGTCAAACAGATTCCAACCTCTCCACAATGGCCAAGACCAGAGAGCTGTGTAAGGACATCAGGGACGGCAGGGTAGCCTAGTGGTTAGAGCATTGGATTAGTAACCAAGGTTGCAAGTTCAAAACCCCGAGCTGACAAGGTACAAGGTACAAATCTGTCGTTCTGCCCCTGAACAGGCAGTTAACCCACTGTCATTGAAAATAAGAATTTGTTCTTAACTGACTTGCCTAGTTAAATAAAGGTAAAATTAAGATACAATTACATTGTAGACCTGCACAAGGCTGGGATGGGCTACAGGACAATAGACAAGATCTCACCTCATGGGGCATCAATGATCATGAGGAAGGTGAGTGATCAGCCCAGAACTACACGGCAGGACCTGGTCAATGACCTGAAGAGAGCTGGGACCACAGTCTCAAAGAAAACCATTAGTAACACACTACGCCGTCATAGATTAAAATCCATCAGCAAACGTAAGGTCCCCCTGATCAAGCCAGCGCATGTCCAGGCCCGAAGTTTGCCAATGACCATCTGGATGGTCCAGAAGAGGAATGGGAGAAGTTCATGTGGTCTGATGAGACAAAAATATAGCTTTTTGGTCTAAACTCCACTCGCCGTGTTTGGAGGAAGAAGAAGGATGAGTACAACCCCAAGAACACCATCCCAACCGTGAAGCATGGAGGTGGAAACATCATTCTTTGGGGATGCTTTTCTGCAAAGGGGAGAGGACAACAGCGCCGTATTGAGGGGAGGATGGAGCCATGTATCGCGAGATCTTGGCCAACAACCTCCTTCCCTCAGTAAGAGCATTGAAGATGGGTCGTGGCTGGGTCTTCCAGCATGACAACGACCCGAAACACACAGCCAGGGCAACTAAGGAGTGGCTCCGTAAGAAGAAGCATCTCAAGGTCCTGGAGTGGCCTAGCCAGTCTCCAGACCTGAACCCAATAGAAAATCTTTGGAGGGAGCTGAAAGTCCGTATTGCCCAGCGACAGCCCCGAAACCTGAAGGATCTGGAGGAGTGGGCCAAAATCCCTGCTGCAGTGTGTGCAAACCTGGTCAAGAACTACAGGAAACGTATGATCTCTGTAATTGCAAACAAAGGTTTCTATACCAAATATTAAGTTCTGCTTTTCTGATGTATCAAATACTTATGTCATGCAATAAAATGCAAATTAATTACTTAAAAATCATACAAAGTGATTTTCTGGATTTTTGTTTTAGATTCCGTCTCTCACAGTTGAAGTGTACCTATGATAACAATTACAGACCTCTACATGCTTTGTAAGTAGGAAAACCTGCAAAATCGGCAGTGTATGAAATACTTGTTCTCCCCACTGTATATATATTTATAATATATATATATATATATATATATATATATATATATATATATATATGGTGGTGACACGTCATTCAGGGACGGTGGGGCTGAGCCCCACCTGTTTAGTGCCTGTTTTGCATGTCATTTTGGCATTAATACCTGTCACATATCAGTTTACAAACAATGTAAAAAAAAAAAGATATATCATCATCCTTCCAAAATCTTATATATATATTGTATATATATATATATATTGTATTTATGTATGTGATAAATACATTTACCCAATATATTTACATCAGTGGAGGCTGCTGGTGGGAGAATGGCTCTTAATAATGTCTGGAACAGAGCAAATGGAATGGCATCAAACCATGTACTTAATGTATTTGTATTTGTATTTGATACCATTCCACTAATTCCGCTCCAGCCATTACCACGAGATTGTCCTCCACAATTAAGGTGCCACCAACCTCCTTTGATATAAATATATTTCTATTTTATTGAACTATATTCCAATATATAATGCTGGGAGCTGCTGTTAATGTCAGCAGAAACAGACAGGCCTAATACTCCTTCCAGCTGATTGTGGTGTCATGAACCAGTGGATGTAGCTGCAGTTAACCATCTCTTCTCTTCACCGATATAAAGGAACAAATCACATCAGTGCCTGAAGAGAGAGAGGACTCCAGGCCTATTTCCAGCCTGGCCAGTTTGATAAAGGTGGTTGTCATCATCTAAACAGCCAAGCCCATTTGTAACCAGGTTACCAGCTATCTATCATCTGTAATTGAGAGCATGCAGCTTGAGTCGGAAGTGTATCAACAATATAAAATGTTAGCCTTCCATCAAGCAGGCTCTGACGGGAATTAATAGCTATCATCTGAGAGGAAAAGAGCCCTGAGACAGACCAGAATGGGCTTTTAGTGACAGTGAGAGATGTACCCCTCTGAACTATTATTATTACTGTGTGTGTGTGTGTGTGTGTGTGTGTGTGTGTGTGTGTGTGTGTGTGTGTGTGTGTGTGTGTGTGTTTTTCTGTCTGTCTGTGTCTGTCTGTCTGTCTGTCTGTACAGTGCATGTGTATGTATGCTTGTTTGTATGTACATATGTATAATAAAATCTACTCCTTGAACAGTATTATACCCCAATCAGAAACAGTCAAACAGGGTCACATGAATGAAACTCAAATGACTGTCAAGACAGCAAGCTCAGCTCAGCTCAGTACACAACCCTAGGATATCTTCCATTTCTTGATTTTCTTTTTTCCACACACCACACACAACATCTTCTCAAATTCAGCTTGACAATGCAGCTTGACACAACATCCCAGAGCTGACTTTGGAGAGCCATAGCTAGACGTGTACTTGGGATGTAGGGGGATGTATTGCAGATACATGAATGTCAGACACAGATCCAGGCTTGTCAAGCCGTTTGCTCCCCCCAACCCCCTCTCTCTGTGATGCTGAAATGGCTGTTGTGGTTGCAGTGGAGGAGGGGAGAGGACCTGACTCTGTCACACATCTGATCCTGACATAAGACCATCTGATTAAAACAGAACAGTCAATGTTCCCCTCTCTGCTTTATAGACCTTACAGACTTCTGACTAAAACAGAACAGTCAATGTTCCCCTCTCTGCTTTATAGACCTTACAGACTTCTGACTAAAACAGAACAGTCAATGTTCCCCTCTCTGCTTTATAGACCTTACAGACTTCTGACTAAAACAGAACAGTCAATGTTCCCCTCTCTGCTTTATAGACCTTACAGACTTCTGACTAAAACAGAACAGTCAATGTTCCCCTCTCTGCTTTATAGACCTTACAGACTTCTGACTAAAACAGAACAGTCAATGTTCCCCTCTCTGCTTTATAGACCTTACAGACTTCTGACTAAAACAGAACAGTCAATGTTCCCCTCTCTGTCTTATAAACCTTACAGACCTTCTGCTGCTACTGCTAAACTGATTCAGTGATTACACAGGGAAGATGGATACACATAGGTTATGGTTGGTTTATAGCTTTGGGAAACAACATTGGGAGTCTGTGTATTGGTTGGACTCCCTGATTTGTGCATCATTCTGGTGTTTGGCGACGGAAAATAACCATACCACAATATAGCCTCCACCCACATTTTTCCCCTGTCAACGAAAGCATGTGTATAAGCTCTAGGAACTCTACTTACCAGACATGAAGTGAAATGTGTCCCTCGCTATCAAATAAACATCTGAATCCAACTTTTGTTCAAACGGCACCATATTCCTGCTGTGTAGGAAGTCTTGTGTGAAGTGTGTGGTTTAATTGCAGCCTGCTGTCTAACTTGGTAGGATCCGTGGTGACACGTCATTCAGGGACGGCTTTGAGCCCCATCCTGTTTAGTGTGTGTTTTGCATGGTACTTTGGCATTAATACCTGTCACATATCAGTTTGCAAACAATGTAAAAAATATATATATATATACAGTGCCTTGCGAAAGTATTCGGCCCCCTTGAACTTTGCGACCTTTTGCCACATTTCAGGCTTCAAACATAAAGATATAAAACTGTATTTTTTTGTGAAGAATCAACAACAAGTGGGACACAATCATGAAGTGGAACGACATTTATTGGATATTTCAAACTTTTTTAACCTTTCTGATCTCCCCATCCCGGATCCGGGTTCATGAATACAGACTCAAGCTCATTACCATAACGCAACGTTAACTATTCATGAAAATCGCAAATGAAATGAAATAAATATGCTAGCTCTCAAGCTTAGCCTTTTGTTAACAACACTGTCATCTCAGATTTTCAAAATATGCTTCTCAACCATTGCAAAACAAGCATTTGTGTAACAGTATTGATGGCTAACGTAGCATTTAGCATTAGCATTCAGCTGGCAACATTTACACAAAAAAACAGAAAAGCATTCAAAAAAATAATTTACCTTTGAAGAACTTCAGATGTTTTCAATGAGGAGACTCTCAGATAGCAAATGTTCAGTTTTTCCTGAAAGATTATTTGTTTAGGACAAATCGCTCCGTTTTCTGCGTCACGTTTAGCTATGAAAAAACCCCTGTATCCAGGATTGTGTAAATCTATCAGCAAGCTCATTAGCATAACACAACGTTAACTATTTATGAAAATCGCAAATGAAATGAAATAAATATGCCATCTCTCAAGCTTAGCCTTTTGTAAACAACACTGTCATCTCAGATTTTCAAAATATGCTTCTCAACCATAGGAAAACAATAATTTGTGTAAAAGTAGCTAGCTAGAGTTAGCATTTCGCGTTAGCATTTAGCGTTAGCATTAGCGTTAGCATCCAGCACGCAACATTAACAAAAACATAAAAGCCTTCAAATAAAATCATTTACCTTTGAAGAACTTCTGATGTTTTCAATGAGGATACTCTCAGTTAGATAGCAGATGCTCAGTTTTTCCAAAAAGATTCCTTGTGTATAAGAAATAGCTCCGTTTTATACATCACATTTGGCTACCAAAAAAAATCCATAAATTCAGTCCTCAAAACGCAAACTTTTTTCCAAATTAACTCCATAATATCGACTGAAAACATGGCAAACGTTGTTTAGAATCAATCAAGGTGTTTTTCACATATCTCTTCATTGATACATCGTTCTTGGACACATGCTTTCTCCCCTGAATCAAATGGTAAAGTAGAAGCAGCTGGCAATTGCGCACCGAATTCGACGCAGGACACCAGGCGGACACTTGGAAAATGTAGTCTCTTATGGTCAATCTTCCAATGATATGCCTACAAATACGTCACAATGCTGCTAAGACCTTGGGCGAACGACAGAAAGTGTAGGCTCATTCGTTGCGCAATCACAGCCATATAAGGAGAGAATGGAAAACAGAGCTTCAGAAATTCTGCTAATTCCTGGGTGATGCATCATCTTGGTTTCGCCTGTAGAATGAGTTCTGGGGCACTTACAGACAAAATCTTTGCAGATTCTGAAACTTCAGAGTGTTTTCTTTCCAAAACTGTCAACTGTCAAGAATATGCATAGTCGAGCATCTTTTCGTGACAAAATATCGCGCTTAAAACGGGAACGTTTTTTATCCAAAAATGAAATAGCGCCCCTAGAGCTCTAACAGGTTAACAAATCAAAAACTGAAAAATTGGTCGTGCGAAATTATTCAGCCCCCTTAAGTTAATACTTTGTAGCGCCACCTTTTGCTGCGATTACAGCTGTAAGTCGCTTGGGGTATGTCTCTATCAGTTTTGCACATCGAGAGACTGAAATTTTTTCCCATTCCTCCTTGCAAAACAGCTCGAGCTCAGTGAGGTTGGATGGAGAGCATTTGTGAACAGCAGTTTTCAGTTCTTTCCACAGATTCTCGATTGGATTCAGGTCTGGACTTTGACTTGGCCATTCTAACACCTGGATATGTTTATTTTTGAACCATTCCATTGTAGATTTTGCTTTATGTTTTGGATCATTGTCTTGTTGGAAGACAAATCTCCGTCCCAGTCTCAGGTCTTTTGCAGACTCCATCAGGTTTTCTTCCAGAATGGTCCTGTATTTGGCTCCATCCATCTTCCCATCAATTTTAACCATCTTCCCTGTCCCTGCTGAAGAAAAGCAGGCCCAAACCATGATGCTGCCACCACCATGTTTGACAGTGGTGATGGTGTGTTCAGGGTGATGAGCTGTGTTGCTTTTACGCCAAACATAACTTTTTGCATTGTTGCCAAAAAGTCCCATTTTGGTTTCATCTGACCAGAGCACCTTCTTCCACATGTTTGGTGTGTCTCCCAGGTGGCTTGTGGCAAACTTTAAACGACACTTTTTATGGATATCTTTAAGAAATGGCTTTCTTCTTGCCTCTCTTCCATAAAGGCCAGATTTGTGCAATATACGACTGATTGTTGTCCTATGGACAGAGTCTCCCACCTCAGCTGTAGATCTCTGCAGTTCATCCAGAGTGATCATGGGCCTTTTGGCTGCATCTCTGATCAGTCTTCTCCTTGTATGAGCTGAAAGTTTAGAGGGACGGCCAGGTCTTGGTAGATTTGCAGTGGTCTGATACTCCTTCCATTTCAATATCATCGCTTGCACAGTGCTCCTTGGGATGTTTAAAGCTTGGGAAATCTTTTCGTATCCAAATCCGGCTTTAAACTTCTTCACAACAGTATCTCGGACCTGCCTGGTGTGTTCCTTGTTCTTTGTAATGCTCTCTGCGCTTTTAACGGACCTCTGAGACTATCACAGTGCAGGTGCATTTATACGGAGACTTGATTACACACAGGTGGAATGTATTTATCATCATTAGTCATTTAGGTCAACATTGGATCATTCAGAGATCCTCACTGAACTTCTGGAGCGAGTTTGCTGCACTGAAAGTAAAGGGGCTGAATAATTTTGCACGCCCAATTTTTCAGTTTTTGATTTGTTAAAAAAGTTTGAAATATCCAATAAATGTCGTTCCACTTCATGATTGTGTCCCACTTGCTGTCGATTCTTCACAAAAAATTTCAGTTTTATATCTTTACGTTTAAAGCCTGAAATGTGGCAAAAGGTTGCAAAGTTCAAGGGGGCCGAATACTTTCGCAAGGCACTGTATCATTGAGTTAATAAAGCTGCATACAAACATGGTCTGTTTTTTGTTTTCTTTTGTAAGGCAGCTCCAAAATGCAGGTGTTTCAGCCAGTTCAGTGCTTTCTTTGGTGGTGGGGCAGCCAGCGGAAAATGCAGAGCGTAGGGGTTGGTAATGTTCACTAGTTGCGCCATGATTGGCTCAGTATTCTGTCAATAATGGGGACAATACGTCACTGCAAAATATGCATAAGAGGCAAAAAAATTCAAGCCCCTTGGGTGCTGCCATAGAGTTACACTAGAAGTGCCCATCCAACAAAGCTAATGGTCATTGGTCATGGTCATCAAATCATGTTATATCTATAGCAGCTTTGATTGGACAGATCATGTCAACATCATCCTTCCAAAATCTTAGCTAGCAAACTAGCAGTCATCATAATGAATCAAGTCGACAATCTACTGGCAGTTCTTTTCAATCCTTGTCGTATGAAGAGAAATTATGGAGAGAAATTATAGGTAAAACGTATCGGTGCTCATCGGCCATTGGACATAACCATTACACAACAAGTTGGAAATCGCAAATTCAACAATGAGTGGTTTGGAAGGAATCAGTGGCTAACTGCAAACATTGCAAAGCAATCACTATCCTTCTATTCAGTGGAGTGGATGTGTGGTCCAAGTCTGGGTATAAGGGTCTCTTTTCCAAGCTTAAAAGGATAAACATTAAACATTGGCCATGCTGTCAATCCAGCATGACTTCTGCAGCTTTCAAAACAACTGGAAAATCAGAACTTTGGTGAGTTCAAGAAAAAACTGAGAACTCCAACTGGGAAAATAAATTTTGAACTGTCATCCAACTCGGAATTCCAAGTCGGGAATTTGGGCTTCTTTCTGAAGCTCCAACCTGAAGATCACTAATGTCATGATTTGACCTTAGCACCATAAATTCAGAGAATGCCAGTCTTTGATGACAAAGTTTGATGACAAAATTAGCCCACGAAGGACCCCCGCACCACCTTCCTATTCAAGTGAGCATAGCACAATAAGATGAGTCCAAAAAAATACTGTTTGCTGCTGCATAAATTATGTAATATGCCAGGGATATATGTATACCGTAGGTAAGAAAGTAATACTTAGTGTGTGTTGTGTAGTAAGCTGTTAGTAGCCCATATGCCACACCCTAATAATTTGGTCCCTTTTCCCTTCATAATTTAGCCTACTGTTCTGACTTGGTGGTGCACATGTAGTCTAGCCTGTTTTAGAGAAATGTCAACATCGAATATCTTTCATTGTCTGCTTATATGCCCCATTTCTTTATCCTACCGTTCTGATTTGGTGTACAGGGAGAATACTGTAAGAACGGCCCGTGTTCTGAATTCTGTTGCTGTACATTTCAAAAGTGCTGAACAAGCAGTTATATTGACTATGTCTGTCCTAGCTCGCTCATTAATGTCTTAATGTAAATTACGGATTGCGTCTTGTCCGCTCGTCACCTCCTTATGCCATAGTTTGTACATCTCAACTGTCAGTAGAAACCACATTTGCTTAAGCAAGTCTGTTTTTTAAAGTTCAAACCCCCGAGCTGACAAGGTACAAATCTGTCATTCTGCCCCTGAACAGGCAGTTAACCCACTATTCCTAGGCCGTCATTGAAAAAAAGAATTTGTTCTTAACTGACTTGCCTAGTTAAATAAAGGTAAAAAATAAATAAATAAAAAAATAAAAATGAGGCTGATTTTTAAAAAATGTTAATGTAATTAAATTTATTTCACCTTTATTTAACCAGGTAGGCAAGTTGAGAACAAGTTCTCATTTACAATTGCGACCTGGCCAAGATAAAGCAAAGCAGTTCGACACATACAACAACACAGAGTTACACATGGAGTAAAACAAACATACAGTCAATAATACAGTAGAAACAAGCCTATATACGATGTGAGAAAATGAGGTGAGATAAGGGAGGTAAAGGCAAAAAAACGGCCATGGTGGCAAAGTAAATACAATATATGAAGCTGAATGAACTGTTTCACTGACAAACAAGGCTCCGCTGATAGACAGGTGTAGCAGTGGTTAGGAACCAATATACACAGGCAGTTAGGAAAGCAAAGGCTAGCTTTTTCAAACAGAAATTGGCATCCTGTAGCACAAACTCCAAAAAGTTCTGTAAAGTCCATGGACAATAAAAGCACCTCCTCCTATCTGCCCACTGCACTGAGGCTAGGAAACACTGTTACCACTGATAAATCCACGATAATTAAGAATTTCAATTAGCATTTTTCTACAGCTGGCCATGCTTTCCACCTGGCTACCCCTACCCCGGTCAACAGCCCTGCACCCCCCACAGAAACTTGACAAAACCTTCCACATTTATCCTTCTACCAAATCCAGATAGCTGATGTTCTGAAAGAGTTACAAAATCTGGACCCCTACAAATCAGCTGGGCTAGACAATCTGGACCCTCTTTTTCTAAAATGATCCGCCGCTGTTAAACCTCTCTTTAGTATCGTTTGAAATCCCCAAAGATTGGAAAGCTGCTGCAGTCATCCCCCTCTTCAAACGGGGAGACACTCTAGACACAAACTGTTACAGACCTATATCTATCCTAACCTGCCTTTCTAAGGTCTTCGAAGGCTAAGTTAACAAACAGATCACCAACCATTTCGAATCCCACCGTACCTTCTCCGCTATGCAATCTGGATTCCGAACTGGTCATGGGTGCACCTCAGCCACGCTCAAGGTCGTAAACGATATCATAACCGCCATCGATAAGAGACATTATTGTGCAGCTATATTCATCGAACTGGCCAAGGCTTTCGACTCTGTCAATCAACACATTCTTATCAGCAGACTCAACAGCCTTGGTTTCTCAAATGACTGCCTCGCCTGGTTCACCCAACTACTTCTCCGACAGAGTTCAGTGTGTGAAATCGGAGGGCCTGTTGTCTAGACCTCTGGCAGTCTATATGGGAGTGCCACAGGCTTCAATTCTCAGGCCAACTCTTTTCTCTGTATACATCAATGATGTCGCTCTTGCTCTCTGATCCACCTCTACGCAGACAACACCATTCTGTACCCTTCTGGCCCTTCTTTGGACACTGTGTTAACTAACATCCAGACGAGCTTCAATGCCATTCAACTCTCTGTCACGGTTTTCTTTATGTGATGGAGAGTCGGACCAAAATGCGGCGTGGTAAGTGTCCATGGTAAATCTTTAATAAAGAAAATACTGACACTACATGCAAAACAATAAACAAATGACGACCGTGAAGCTACAAAATAGACCTGAGCTGACACAAGCCACTGACATAGACAATCACCCACAAACAAGTGCAACCCAGGCTACCTAAGTATGATTCTCAATCAGAGACAACTAATGACACCTGCCTCTGATTGAGAACCATACTAGGCCGAAACATAGAAATAGACAAACTAGACATGTAACATAGAATGCCCACCCAGCACACACCCTGACCAACCAAAACATAGAAACATACAAAGCAAACTATGGTCAGGGTGTGACAGTACCCCCCCCCCCCCCCCCCCCCCCCCCCCAAGGTGCGGACTCCGGCCGCAAAACCTGAACCTATAGGGGAGGGTCTGGGTGGGCATCTGTCCGCGGTGGCGGCTCTGGTGCTGGACGTGGCCCCCACTTCACCTTAGTCTTCCCCCACCTTGTCCTCTTCCGTGGCCTCCTCACCATGGCAACTCTTCTCAATGGACAGAGGGGCGGAAGCTCTGGACAGAGGGGCGGCAGCTCCTGGCTGACTGGCAGATCTGGAAGAGTCTGGTTGACTGGCAGATCTGGAAGAGTCTGGTTGACTGGCAGATCTGGAAGAGTCTGGCTGACTGGCAGATCTGGAAGAGTCTGGCTGACTGGCAGATCTGGAAGAGTCTGGCTGACTGGCAGCTCTGGCTGCTCCATGCTGACTGGCTGCTCTGGCTGCTCCATGCTGACTGGCTGCTCCATGCTGACTGGCAGCTCTGGCTGCTCCATGCTGACTGGCTTCTCTGGCTGCTCCATGCGAACTGGCTGCTCCATGCTGACTGGCTGCTCTGGCTGCTCCATGCTGACTGGCGGCTCTGGCTGCTCCATGCTGACTGGCGGCCCTGGCTGCTCCATACAGACTGGCGTCCCTGGCTGCTCCATGCAGACTGGCAGCTCTGGCTGCTCCATGCAGACTGGCAGCTCTGGCGGCTCCTTGCAGACTGGCAGCTCTGGCGGCTCCTTGCAGACTGGCAGCTCTGGCGGCTCCTTGCAGACTGCCAGCTTTGGCGGCATCCTGCAAACTGGCAGCTCTGGCAGCTCTATGCAGACTGGCAGCTCCTTGCAGACTGGCAGCTCTATGTAGACTGGCAGCTCCTTGCAGACTGGCAGCTCCTTGCAGACTGGCAGCTCCTTGCAGACTGGCAGCTCCTTGCAGACTGGCAGCTCCTTGCAGACTGGCAGTTCTGAACAGGCGGGAGACTCCGGCAGCGCTGTAGAGGAGGAAGGCTCTAACAGCGCTAGATAGGCAGGAGACTCCGACAGCGCTGGAGAGGAGGAAGGCTCTGGCAGCGCTGGACAGGCGAGGCGCACTGTAGGCCTGATGTGTGGTGCTGGCACTGGTGGTACTGGGCCGAGGACACGCACAGGAAGCCTGGTGCGGGGAGCTGCTACCGGAGGGCTGGGGTGTGGAGGTGGTACTGGAAAGACCGGACCGTGCAGGCGCACTGGAGCTCTTGAGCACCGAGCCTGCCCAACCTTACCTGGTTGAATGCTCACGGTCGCCCTGCCAGTGCGACGAGGTGGAATAGCCCGCACTGGGCTATGCAGGCGAACCGGAGACACCGAGCGCAAGGCTGGTGCCATGTAAGCCGGCCCAAGGAGACGCACTGGAGACCAGATGCGTAGAGCCGGCTTCATGGCACTTGGCTCGATGCTCACTCTAGCCCGGCCGATACGCGGAGCTGGAATGTACCGCACCGGGCTATGCACCTGCACTGGAGACACCGTGCGCACCACAGCATAACACGGTGCCTGGCCGGTCTCTCTAGCCCCCCGGTAAGCACAGGGAGTTTGCACAGGTCTCCTACCTGGCGTAGCCATACTCCCCGTTAGCCCCCCCCCCCCAAGAAATTTTTGGGGCTGCCTCTCGGGCTTCCTTGCCAGCCGTGTTCCCTCATATCGCCGGCTCCTCTCTCCGGCTGCCTCTGCTCTCCTAGCTGCCTCAAACCTGTTTCCATGGAAGGCGATCCTTTCCCGCCAGGATCGCCTCCCATGTGTAGCAACCCTTGCCGTCCAACACATCGTCCCAAGTCCATTCTTCTTTGCGCCGCTGTTGCCTGTCACCACGCCGCTTGGTCCTGTTGTGGTGGGTGATTCTCTCACGGTTTTCTTTATGTGATCGGACCAAAATGCGGACCAAAATGTGGCGTGGTAAGTGTCCATGGTAAATCTTTAATAAAGAAAATACTGACACTGCATACAAAACAATAAACAAATGACGACCGTGAAGCTACAAAATAGACCTGAGCTGACACAAGCCACTGACATAGACAATCACCCACAAACAAACAGTGCAACCCAGGCTACCTAAGTATTATTCTCAATCAGAGACAACTAATGACACCTGCCTCTGATTGAGAACCATACTAGGCCGAAACATAGAAATAGACAAACTAGACATGTAACATAGAATGCCCACCCAGCTCACACCCTGACCAACCAAAACATAGAAACATACAAAGCAAACTATGGTCAGGGTGTGACACTCTCCTTCCGTGGCCTCCAACTGCTCTTACATACGAGTAAAACTAAATGCATGCTCTTCAACCAATTGCTGCCCACACCTGCCCACCCGTCCAGCATCACTACTCTGGACGGTTCTGACTTAGAATACGTGGACAACTACAAATACCTAGGTGTCTGGTAGATTGTAAACTCTCCTTCCAGACTCACATTAAGCATCTCCAATCCAAAATTAAATCTAGAATCATCTTCCTATTTCACAACAAAGCATCCTTCACTCCTGCTGCCAAACATACCCTCGTAAAATGTATTATCCTGCCGATCCTTGACTTTGGCGATTTCATTTGCAAAATTGCCTCCAACACTCTACTCAGCAAATTGGATGCAGTCTATCACAGTGCCATCCGTTGTGTCACCAAAACCCCACATACTACCCACCACTGCGACCTGTATGCTCTCGTTGGCTAGCCCTGGCTTCATATTCGTTGCCAAACCCACTGGCTCCAGGTCATCTATAAGTCTTTGCTAGGTAAAGCCCCGCCTTACCTCAGCTCACTGGTCACCATAGCAGCACCCACCAGTAGCACGCGCTTCAGCAGGTATATCTCACTGGTCACCCCCAAAGCCAATTCCTCATTTGGCAGCCTCTCCTTCCAGTTCTCTACTGCCAATGACTGGAACGAATTGCAAAAAATCCCTGACGCTGGAGACTCATATCTCCCTCTCTAACTTTAAGCACCAGCTGTCAGAGCAGCTCACAGATCACTGCACCTGTACGTAGCCCATCTGTAAATATCCCATCCAACTACCTCATCCCCATACTGTTATTTTTTTTCTCCTTTGCACCCCAGTATCTCTACTTGCACATTCATCTTCTGCACATCTCTCACTCCAGTGTTTAATTGCTAAATTGTAAATATCTTGCCACTATGGTCTATTTATTGCCTTACCTCCCTTATCTTACCTCAGTTGCACACACTGTATATAGACTTTTCTATTGTGTTATTGACTGTACATTTGTTTATTCCATGTGTAACTCTGTGTTGTTGTTTGTGTCGCACTGCTTTGCTTTATCTTGGCCAGGTCGCAGTTGTAAATGAGAACTTGCTCTCAACTGGCCTACCTGGTTAAATAAAGGTGAAATACAAAATACAATTTTAAGGTATTTGGACTGCTGTTGGGAATCTGCTGTTGGGACAGCTTTATGTAGGCTCAGTTTGTGGGCACTGTTTGTCACCATTATAGTCCAATTCATGTAGTGTTGTGTTGTGGCTTTGTCGGCATACATCTAAAAAAACGTTTTTTTTTGTTTGCCCCACCAAGATTTACATGCTAAGATATGGTGCAGTTTGGACAAAAAACTGGTGACTCGTCATCCACCGGCCCTGAATGACAGGTTGCCACTGTTCCTACCAAGTTAGACTGCGGGCTACCATTAGACCACACACTTCACACGAGACTTCCCGCACAGCAGGAATATGGTGCCGTTTGAACAAAAGCTGGATTCAGATGTTATTTTATAGCGAGGGACACATTTCACTTTATGTCTGGTAAGTAGAGTTCTTATAGATTATATATATGCTTTTGTTGACACAAATCATTTTTTTGGTAAAGGAGGCTACCACCAGAACAATGACCAACTTGTGTCCGAAAACAAGTTGGTTTAGTATTATAGCAATGATAGCATGATCATGATAGCCCATGTCCCTTGTTGATGTGTATATTCATCAGATTGACATAAATGTATTGCAAGCTGTTTTCCACTTCCGATAAACACAACATGTAGTCTCTCAGTACCTTACATTAGTGTTATGAAATATCTTCAAATTTTCCTTCTAGGCTTTGGAGAATGGTCCATTTACAAGGGTGTGAAAAGGAGAAGCTGCCATAGTCTGCAATTGTGTTGTTAAGAAAACCTAAACAAAAGGATTAGAATGTGAGAGGTGTTCCCAACATCTCAGGTGGGTAGAGACAGCGAGATAGGTGAAAGAGAGACAGAAAGAGAGAGAAAGAGAGAGAGAACAGTGGCAGAATACCTGACCACTGCGACTGGCCCAAACCTACGGAAAGCTATGTACAGACACAGTGAGAATAGCCTTGCTATTAAATAAGGCTACCGTAGGCAAACCTGGCTCTAAAGAGAAGACAGGCTACAGTTGAAGTCTGAAGTTTACATACACTTAAGTTGGAATCATTAAAACTAATTTTTCAACCACTCCACAAATTTCTTGTTAATAACAAACTATAGTTTTGGAAAGTCAGTTAGGACATCTAGTTTGTGCATGACACAAGTCATTTTTCCAACAATTGTTTACAGGGAGATTATTTCACTTAGAATTCACTGTATCACAATTCCAGTGGGTCAGAAGTGGGTCACTAAGTTGACTATGCCTTTAAACAGCTTGGAAAATTCATGAAAATGATGTTATGTCATTAGAAGCTTCTGATAGGCTAATTGACATCATTTGAGTCAATTGGAGGTGTAGCTGTGGATGTATTTCAAGGCCTACCTTCAAACTCAGTGCCTCTTTGCTTGACATCATGGGAAAATCAAAAGAAATCAGCCAAGACCTCAGAAAAAAATAGTCCTGTTCATCCTTGGGAGCAATTTCCAAATGCCTGAAGGTACCACGTTCATCTGTACAAATAACAATACGCAAGTATAAACACCATGGGACCACGCAGCCGTCATATCGCTCAGGAAGGAGACTCGTTCTGTCTCCTAGAGATGAACGTACTTTGGTGCGAGAAGTGCAATCCCAGAACAACCGCAAAGGACCTTGTGAAGATTCTGGAGGAAACAGGTACAAAAGTATCTATATCCACAGTTAACCAAGTCCTATATTGACATAACCTGAAAGGCCGCTCAGCAAGGAAGTAGCCACTGCTCCAAAACCACCATAAAAAAAAGCCAAACTACAGTTTGCAACTGCACAAGAGGACAAAGACCATACTTTTTGTAGAAATGTCCTCTGGTCTAATGAAACAAAAATAGAACTGTTTTGCCATAATGACCATCGTCATGTTTGGAGGAAAAAGGGGGAGGCTTGCAAGTCGAAGAACACCATCCCAACCGTGAAGCACGGGGGTGGCAGCATAATGTTGTGGGAGGGACTGGTGCACTTCACAAAATAGATGGCATCATGAGGGCGGAAAATTATGTGGATATATTGAAGCAACATCTCAAGACATCAGTCAGGAACATGATGCTTGGTCACAAATGTGTCTTCCAAATGGACAATGACCCCAAGCATACATACCAAAGTAGTGGCAAAATGGCTTAAAACAACAAAGTCAAGGTATTGGAGTGGCCATCACAAAGCCTTCACCTCAATCCTATAGAACATTTTTGGGCAGAACTGAAAAAGCGTGTGCGAGCAAGGTGGGCTACAAACCTGACTCAGTTACACCAGCTCTGTCAGGAGGAATGGGCTAAAATTCACCCAATTTATTGTGGGGCGCTTGTGGAAGGCTACCCGAAACGTTTGACCCAAGTTAAACAATTTAAATGCAATGCTACCAAATACTAATTGAGTGAATGTAGACTTCTGACCCACTGGGAATGTGATGAAAGAAATTAAAGCTGAAATAAATCATTCTCTCTACTATTATTCTGACATTTCACATTCTTAAAATAAAGTGGGGATCCTGACTGACGACTTCAACTGTATGTGCACACTGCCCACAATATTAGGTGGAAACTGAGCTGCACTTCCTAACCTCTCGCCAAATGTATGAACATATCAGAGACACATATTTCCCTGAGATTACACAGATCCACAAACTCAATTTTGATAAACTCCCATGTCTACCGGGTGAAAAACCACAGTGTGCCCTCACAGCAGCAATATTTGTGACCTGTTGCCACATGAAAAGGGCAACCAGTGAAGAAAAAACACCATACAACCCATATTTATGTTTATTTATTTTCCCTTTTGACTTTATCTCTTTGCACATAATTATAAACGCTGTATATAGACATTTGAAATGTCTATTCTTCTGGAACTTCTGTGAGTGTAATGTTTACTGTTAATTTTTATTGTTTATTTCACTTTTGTCTATTTCACTTGCTGTGGCAATGTAAACATTTGTTTCCCATGCCATTAAAGCCATTGAATTGAAGAGAGAGAGAGAGAGAGAGAGAGAGAGAGAGAGAGAGAGAGAGAATGTGTGCCTGAGGCATCAGGCAGTTTTGATAGTCAGGCAGTCGTGTCTTGTTTGTCTGGGAGCTGAGCAGCAACTCTTCCAGAGCTCTGCCTGTGTGTGCTCTAATTACAGTCGAGATTAGAGCGGAGAAAGCACATTAAACTGCTACCAGCCACTGTTTGTAATTGCTACAAGCAAATGTTTGTAATTATTAACAGATTGCTTTACTGTTGATAATTAAAACCACAACAGAACTTACTTAACGACTGTCTGGAGATGGCACTCTCAAATTGACAAAGTAAGCCACAGAAAATATTTTTGTATATTCTCCCTTTCTATCTCATGTTTTTTCTTGTTCTCTCTATTCTATCTCTTCTTTCTACCCGGTTTTCTTGTTCCTGATTTCCCTTGCTTCCTCGTTGAAGATAAAGCGATCCTCCTCCAATCAAAAACAAAGGAAGCAAAGACTGATGAACAAAGTACTTCAGTGTTGATAGGAAGACTAGTGACTGAATAATCTAAATGAATAACAGTATGTACAAACGCTGCATCGTTTGCAAAGACAGCTTTTAATTTAGCTTCTTCAGTCACTAGTCTTCCTATCAACACGAGTACTATGCCCACTATGTCCACTATGTCCCCCTTAGCAATGTTTGGCCAATGTCCATGAGGAAAACGATACATTGAGTCCTTGGTATTATTAGCTGCAGAGCCATGTTGGTAATCCAGCCACCTGTTGTTGAGTATTTAGAATGAGTTCTATGATATACAGTTACAGTATATAAAGTACTGGTACGGTAGTCTATAAGCAGGAGGTGGGATCTGTTGGACCATTCCCTTCAGGCTAGAGCGTCAGTCTCAGATGCCAGACAGGGATTTATTGTAAATAAATAAACACGTCTCCATCACAGTCAGTTGAGAATGGCTGTATCACCATCATGGCCTGAGGTGGGTCTGGATGAAAACAACTCACTATGGGCTAGGGCCAAGAAAACACTAAGAACAAAACCTCATTTTGGTATTAAAGTCAGTATATTGTGTGAGAATACCACATTTCTTGTGATGATGTGTCATGAATGATATTAGAGTTTTATTTGAGATTCTACACTTTCACCACTCAATCTCCTCAAATAAAATCCCTTCCATAAAATCCATCAATAGCCAAATAAACTGGATCAACATACATTTCCAAACGGTATCGCTGACAGTGACAGCATGACAGTGAACATTGCGGTGCACAGTGGAAAGGTGGTGTGTGATATTATGTCTGAACTGGGAAGGAGCCATGGTCTCAAGCCTATCTATCCTCTGATCACATTCCATTACCTATTGTATTCATTATCCTTGTTGTCATCACAGTGTCTGTTGGATTTTATGTTCTAATAAGGCATTCTTGATGTGATAACAGATGGTGTTTCATTTCACCAGGCCCCCACAACACAAACGTCATGAGTTGTGTGTGTTTGATTTGATTAGAGATTTGATTTAACAGATACATGCTACATTACTGCAACAGCACCCCCATTTCTCATCTGCAGGAGAAAATGAAACTGTGATGAAATGTAATATAGTCCACCTCAGGCGAAACTGGAGGGACTGGGAATTGCAGCACAATAAATCGAATGGATATTACTGCACTCAGCCAGTCCTGTGTGTGTGTGTGTGTGTGTGTGTGTGTGTGTGTGTGTATGTATGTGTGTGTGTGTGTGTGTGTGTGTGTGTGGGTGTGTGTGCGTGTGTGTGTGCGTGCGTGTGTGCACGTGCGTGCTACACAAGCATGAGAGCATGAGTGTGTGGACGTGCACACACTCGGTACTCTGGTGAACACACAGAGAGATATTCATGCACGCACACCATTGTTTGTCTGTCAGGGACAAATGTACATGTGGTTGAAGAACCTTCCCCTGCTTCCATGAAATTCACTTATATTCACCATCAGATCCATTTTATATCCTCCTAATGGATTTCAATAACCAGCTCTGAACTTCAAAGCTAATGAAGTAGATGCTCTCTCTGCCAATGAATGCATTCTAAACACATGACAATTTTAGAACAGAGGATAACATATATTGTTCATTATCAAGGCCATGTGAAATAAATTGCTTTTCTCCAGTCAAGGTTGACAGAGAGATAATGTAGAAGGAGGACATTGTGGAGAAGAACAGACAGTATTATACCATAACGGCAGTTCTAACTAGCTTTAGGAGGGAGCAGGTTTTGACAGAATGTAATAAGCATGGCAACAGTGATGCCTGGACGGGGATGGGGAAGGACAGCTTCTCTCCATCAGAGTGAGAGTTAAAGGAAGACAACATGGATAAGGTCTTTCCTACACAGATCTGACAGATCTGAAGGTTGGTTAGGTTACTGTAGTAGCTGGAAAGAAAGATATTTTGGTCCTTTGATTAAACTTTGGAAACAAATTATGCTTTTTGAAAAAATAGAAAATATAAACTTCTTTAAACTACTGTGGTTACAACACTATCCTTGAAGATATGAAGCAAGAGATTAATAAGTATGTGAAAACAACCAATGGATGAAATGTGTTTGGTCCTTCAGGGATATTTCCCCCTGTTGAGAGTCAAAGGTCATGGCAGTAGCGCTTGTCATTACTTATGTTCTCATCTCGTGAATATGAATATCTCGAAAGACAGAGTCTGTTATGTGTGTTCAGAATATGAACATCTCTGAAGATAGAGTTCCCTCTCTGTTGAGTTGTCTGAACAGATGTCAGAACACCTATGCTGCATCAGTCTATTGCTCTTTTGTGCTCTCAAATATTTATAGCACCACAATGCTTGCACAATCCCTGCTGCCTTCTACAGAGAAAACATGTCCTTTACCATCAGGTTTATTGTTAATTGTTAATACCCCAATTTTAAAAACCAAGAAATGCTTCTGGCCATGCTTCTACCTTACAGTTGAGGAAAGAAAGGCAGAGCAGGAATCGAATGATTCAGAATGTAATGATAAAGGGATAAGATATCAACTAGCTACAGTTGATTGGTTGATTGATTTATTTATTGGTCAGTGGACTGGTCAGAGTGAATCACCCTTCATTTTCTGACCCATGTTTTTCCTATTCAGTTAAGCCCAGTGTGATGATCTAACCGCTGCTATTTGTGCCTGGGAGCTACAGAGCTCCTGTCATCCCTTCACCTTTGCCCTTGTCAAGATGCTTGTGCACAATCCACCATGGGAAGTGACATTACCAGGCGCCCCAAACACCTTGTGATTAGACACACACACCATGGTGTGGGGAACTTGGCCTTAATGTATTTGCCAAATTGAGTTTGCCTCAAGTGCTTATATTGTGTAAGATTGGAGGAGGATGGTGGAAGAAGAAAAAACACTGAGACCCAATTGAAGTAAATGGATACATCTCAATTACTGTGTTCTTCATGAAAGTGGAAGTGAGTCGCAGAGGGATTATTAAAGTGGATAGGAGGATCAATGTCTGGCTGTCCTCTGTTGGACGCACTCAGAACAGAACAGAAAACCCAAACGCACCATGAGCATTATACAGTAGCTGTGTATGCTGCTATCATTATAAGCCTCTATGAGCTAAAGCAGAATGCAATTAATGACATAAGTAATCATTACAAACACAGCTGCAGCTCTTTTAATGGAAGAATATAATCAAGATTTTGACATTTACTGTCTTTCTGCATCACACAAATGCATCAGCACTGCCTTGTTTAGCTGCCGCTCGTCGCTATGACAACACCGTTTGACAGAACCTTGTCAAACAAGTGTTTAATACCTCTCTGTTGAAGAGTCTCAAGCTTTGATCAATGCAACACAAGGTCAATAGATGTTCAAATGAGACCAAGAGACAATGTTTAGACAAAAAAAATCCCAGAGAAATCTATGGCCACAAACAATAGTGTCTGACCAGAGGTTGTAGCTACTCTTTCCTCTTCCTCCACCTCTTTCCCTTGTGTTAGGTCTTCATTAGATCTCTGACAATGAGCTTGCTGGAGATGCTTTTAACTGTGCTCATTTGCATTTAACAAGAAATCAAGTCTAAACAGCTGAAACCTGTGTGTCCAATATCCTTGATGCAGAGCCACAATGGATCTTCCAATGCATACTATGTCACATGAAGAAGAACATCTAAACATATCCCTATGATGACATAGGCATTTCATCCTAGAACACATATGTTATTAAATATCACAATCAGTGAAATCATTTGATTATTTATCTGTTTGATGAATATTGCGTTAGAGGAGAATTCAATTAAATGGCTGCCCAATCAATCCCCTTTTCAGCAGGTAACTTTAAAGGAATTTTCAATCACAGGCTAATGCAGTTCGGTGGCTTGATGAGACAATGTCTGAGAGGCAGTGTAGATCAATGCGGCACAACTAGATCTAACCCCAGTATGATGTGTCAGTGAGTTAACCATCCCCCAGACACACAGACACACTCATGCATGCACACACACACACACACACACACACACACACACACACACACACACACACACACACACACACACACACACACACACACACACACACACACACACACACACACTCACTAACAAGCTTGCAATGCTGCACACAGCTTGATTCTGTGATTGTCATTACGTTTCTAATTTACACCATATTTTCACATCAACTATTGGTTGAGAGTGATTTAGATT
Source organism: Oncorhynchus mykiss (assembly GCF_013265735.2). Taxonomy (NCBI): domain Eukaryota; kingdom Metazoa; phylum Chordata; class Actinopteri; order Salmoniformes; family Salmonidae; genus Oncorhynchus; species Oncorhynchus mykiss. Next base: position 76,422,066 of record NC_048570.1, on the reverse strand, counting down.
CTCTCAACCAATGAATCCCATCTGTGTGGTATTAGAACCACGGAGTGAGTCCCAAATGTCACCCTATTCTCTACATAGTGTACTACCTTGTACTATCTTTGACCAGAGTCTTATGGGGCCTGGTCAAAGGTAGTGCACTATATAGAGTGCCATTTGTGACTCAGCCATGCTCTGCTCTGCTCCAGACCTGACAATTCCACTGACAGCTGCAGTGCTAATTAGCCCAAAAGTATTCTCTTCATTACTAGTTAACCTATCACAGAGCACGGAGAGGGGACGACGACGACGCCATCGCCATCAAATCAAATGAGTTTTATATAAACAAATGTGTTGTTTCAATGTCATCCTATACAAATGAAATATCATTAGCTCACACTTGTTCTTGTTCCCCCATTTGTATTCAGTGGACACAACTCCCGTGCAGAGTTAGCTAGGAAACTATGATGAAGTGACAGGCAATTTTCCATCTAGGATATAATATTAATATCCCCAAGGTCGTATTAGTGTGGAGCTGTGTGTCATAGCCTCCAGCGCTGGGCTACTGGGTTATGAGACTACATGGCTGGGCCAGGAAAGGACAGGAGAAGATCTGGGTTCAAACACTATTTGAAATATTTAAAATGTTGTAAGCCTTTACCCTTTCCTGCCTGTAGTGCCAGGTGGGTAGGGTTTATGCTTTGGGAATTTTTTGTAGTTCCATCGCAACAGGCAAACAATCAAGCACAGCTAAAGTATTTGAAATGAATTAAAATAGTATTTGAACCCAGGTCTGGACAGGAGGTGAGGAGGGGAGTTTGAGGGTGTTGTCACCATACATAAGCCTAAGTAGGGCCTGGGAAAAGCAAATCAAGGCCCTAAATCTGAGGAGAGGGTGGACACATGGACAGTTGTTCTCCTCTGAACATTGAACACCCAGATGGCTAGGTCTAGGGGCCATCTGTGGTCTCATCGATGTGCGATGAATAACATCATAGCACAGGGTGAGGTGGACAACCTACACTATCATTCAAAAGTTTGGGGTCACTTAGACATTTACTTGTTTTTGCAAAAGGGTTTTCTAATGATCAATTAGCCTTTTAAATGATAAACTTGGGTTAGCTAACACAACGTGCAATTGGAACATTGGTGGCTGATAATGGGCCTCTGTACGCCTAGGTAGATATTCCATAAAAAATCTGCCGTTTCCAGCTACAATAGTCATTTACAACATTAACAATGTCTACACTGTATTTCTGATCAATTCAATGTTATTTTAATGGACCAAAAATGTGCTTTTCTTTCAAAAACAAGAAAATGTCTCAGTGACCCCAAACTTTTGAACGGTAGTGTATGTAGCACACCTGTGTCCGCCATCGGACATGTGCATTACATTACAAGTTAGCTAACCATGTGACAAATTAAAACATCTGTTCTGAAAAACAAAGTTGTTGAATAAACTGCACACTTTACTTGGTTATTGTTATCTAATTCAGGTACAGCAACAACTTTCCTCTGTGTTTATAGTAAGTAAAATAGAAAAGATGAAATCATCTGTCACTACTCTTCTCAATAAACAAAACAAGTTTAATCAAGGCTCTAAATGTTCCATCTAAACACTCAGGTGGTTTTGTATTTGATAAACTCTCATTGTAGTCAGTTTGCATTGTTATGCGCTTTCATATTCTTTCATTTCACCCTACAGCATGCAGACAATAGAGACAAATTGATGGGTTTTGATAGCCGTGTGTAGCTCAAAAGGTCAGTCATACGCTGATATAACTGCAGAAATATCAAAAGCGTTTTCAGTTTGAATACAAAACTAACAAAAAGCCAATCAGCCTTTCACAGAGGGCTCTGTGATTGTGGGGTAGAGTTGGACACCTGAAATACATTTGGATGGAGAGGCTGGCCAAATGGTTGATTTTTGAACAGTCACATGGACAGGGAAAAGTAGCTACAGACATCCAGGTGTCATCCTCATCACTATTGAATGGGGGATTGATGACAGAAAGCATCTCTTAACTGATTGAAACAGGACTTAGTTTGGAGCAGATCCATTAAGCATATTGTTTTGTGGAACAAATACCAAGAAGTGTTTGAAACTACAGTAGAAACAATACATTACTGCATGTTACAGGAGCCTCATCTGGATGGATAATACTGAGTGCGTGTGACCAATCACTATGGGAAAACTAGCTTGTCTCTAGTGAGCATGCTCACAAGACTGGTTCCAGAACTCACAGGGGTTCGACGTGACGGGCGGATTACAATCATTTTAAAAAAGGAAAGTCTACGAACAAAGCCTTTTCAAAGAACCCCTTTCATATGTTTTCAATTGAATTTTGGTGAATATTCCTTCAGCTACTTTTGAAGGGCGCTCTGACCGTGCGGTTCAGAGAAAACGGTCATTTATGCCACAGAATCTTTGTTGTTGTCTTCATTGTGCGTTGCTGACCCCAGGCTTCTCTAAAGAAAAACATCCCACACCTCCGATTACTGGCTCATTAGGTCTGATACTAGCTGTGAGCAGGGGAGGTGCAGGGGTGGGCGGGGAGGCTGTCATATGTCTCTTTAGCCTTCACTCCCACGCCACACTTTAACCATTGAGACATTGTTTAGCAGTGTAAACCTGGGCACTGTTTAACCCCTCGTTTCTCACACTCTCACACTTCATATCAGGTCAGCTTCATGAGTTTGTTTAGACATTATCCCTCTAGATTTATATACTGTATGATAATCTGACTTATTCTTTACGTCTTTCAATTATATTTTTCATAATAACGCTAAGTAAAATAAGCTGCTAACTATCAAGATTCTAATTGTTTTTGTTGTTGTTTAAGATAGCTCTGGGGGTGAAGCAGCAATATGATTCAGCACATTGCAGAATATAAACTACCATAACATGTACATCACTTACTATAGGATGACTATAGAAACCTTTTGGGGTTGTGAAATTGCATTGTATTTTAAATTGTATCTATATTTATTGAATGTACTTCAAGGCTAATGCAATTTGAGAGGTGATAGTGAATACTGGTTGAAGTTCCTAAGCAGGAACATCATTCACTGTGCTCGTTAAACAACAATAGTATGCACTGTATTAATTACTACATGTTGTATAACAGATGTTGAATATAAAAGAGCATTTTTGATAGTTTCTCTCCCCCAGGCATTCAGCTGAGATGGAAATAAAAAAAGAGAACAGTGGAAATGCAGCAGGCACTTCAATGACCTTCCATTTCCATGGCTACGTGCCTTTGGTATATTATTATACAACTACTGTGCCGCTCTGTTTAATTTTTACTCAAAATAAAGTTCTCATTCATTCAGCTCTACAGCTCCTGTGCTGAGTTAATCATTTCACTGTTGTTGTTTGAATAACTCTAAGGGTGAGCCACAGTGGAGGAGAGTAAAAGACTACTCTCTCTATTTCTACGCTCTCTCTCTCTCTTTCTATTTCTCCTTCTCTTTCTCTCTCTCCTTCTCTCATTTTCTCTTTCTTTCTCTCCCAGTTTCTCTTTCTCTCTTGCCACTCTCCCTCTCTCTCACATTCTCTCTTTCTCTCTCTCTCACTCCTTCCATGTGATCCATCATATTTCTTATTTGGAAGACATTATACGTCACTACAGTGTAATTCTCGGCAATGTTAGACCGACTGCGTGAAAGTTTTTCCTGTTGTCGTGTCTTTGGCATCATTAAAGTGAAGACTGTCATTTTATCAAATCAATTCTCTGTAATTATTAGTACATGATTAAACTAATTTTCCTACTAAAACTTTTCAGATATTTTAATATCTGATCAATTAGTCTTCTAATTAATGAATTATTCTTTACCTCACGCTAGTCTCATTCCAAACGTTGTACATTGTTGGTTATCTGCACGAACCCAGCCTTCACTAGGAATCATCCATACATCAATTGTCTTAATCATTTATTTACTAACTAACTAAATAATCACAGAAATGCATAAACAAACTAACAGTAGGTATGATAGGAAATGATAGGGGATGTGCCCTAGTGGCCTAAACCGATATGACGCTTGGTAGACAAAGGGACTGAGAAGGGCGCGAAAGACAAAAGAGCCAATGCTCCACGTGGTTTGGTTAGGAATTCAACAATTGTTACAACCTTAGCTCCCTCAGATGACCGAGGAATGCATGGTTTCTACTGAAACCTTAGCACCCTCGGTAATCGAGGTACGCATGGCATGGTCTCTACTCAAACCTTAGCCCTCTCGGTAATCCAGGTACGCATGGTCTGAAGTGGGCTTCTCCAGGTGGGGGTTATATTTGGAACAGCAGAAAAGGCTGTCATTGAACGCCAGATCAATGTCTGTGCTCATGGGGCGGGCCAATGACTCAGTTAAACTTTAAAGGGAATTGGATTCTCTTTCATTAAACAGTTTAAAATCACATGACATAATTTCACAAATAGTTTAATCTTTACTCATTCATTTTATACAATAATTAGATGCAAAACTCACAACGGAGACTCTTGTATAAACAGAGTTATGGTAATGTGGCTGTATTGTCTCTCATGAGGTCACAAACATTACATAAAATGGACCGGTCGTAGCTGGATTCTCCACCGACCATTTACACATTCTCCAAACATGGACATTGTTCAGTTCTCAATTCTGTGATGTAGAAGAAGTTCCTTTGTTCTACTGTGAACCTTTCTCTCTCTATACTGCATGAGGGAGAGAGTCTCCTCCAAGAATTTACGACCTAAGATAACAGAGCCTGGGTGTAGGGGGAAGAGAGAGGTGGTGAGAGAGAGAGAGTTGATACTTGCTATATCCAAAGAGGGCCACGTCATGACACTGTAGCTGAACATTCTGGGTGAACTGTAATAGATTTGCGATGGAATTTTGAATCAGGAAGGGAAGGAGAACATGGGAATAACAGCAAGCATTATAGAGATTTGTATATTAGATTGTGTAACAATAACAAACATGAATCTAATAAAAGCATGGAGTTGTATTTGTGTAGTATATGCATGATTACAAACCACTGTTCTATCCTACAGTCTTTTATTTTAGACTCAGTATAGTAGATAATCAGTGTATTGTTGGTTGTGCATGCTCATTTAATTAAGAGCTGCTGGAGGGTTAATCAAATGGAAATACAACAACACAGATTTCTACACTGTTCGAAATATATTATGTACACGGATGTCTATTGATCTGGTTGTGTCCGATGATTGGGTGGGGGTAGTATGGCTGTGCTCCTCAGTGAAGGTCTGGTCTGAGGGATTGTTGTTTGAGTATGGTCCTCTATCGTCTTCAGCTTCAATTCCACACATGCTTGTACACACGCACATGCACATGCACGCACAGACATTGAGAGATTGCTGTTTGAGTATGAACCTCTGTCGTCTTCAGCTTCAGCTGTACTCAGGAGAACAATCTGTACTTCACAGGCACCCGGAGAAATAGTATTTTCAGACAGTTTCTAATAAATAATGTTGTGTTGGCTACAAGTGTTTTTTGCGTAGCACTGAAATGTTGTAAGACCTATATGCTGTATATGAGTTATTTGAGCATTGTCCCTGACTCTGGTTTGTCTATCATAGCTATCAACTACCTTGAACAAAACACTGTATACGTCAATCAGTTGACCATGCTACCATAGCAGTACAATCATTAAGTATGAGTTCTTTAACATTACAATATTGATGTCAATGCAGGGAGGAAATACTGGAGCATTGCCAGTCATCCAACGGTAACACTAGACCATATTAGCAGACATTACAGAAGTCAAATGGTCTTTTCGTCCATTGTGATTGTTAACTGATCTTGACAGCCAGTAGTGAGCACTGCCTTCACCGTACCGCCCACTAAATCTATCAAATAAAGCAGAAATATTTGAGGTGTTGATCTGAACGAGCAGGCCCCCTGAATTTAATCTAATCCTCGCTTTCTATTTAAAAAGAAGCAAAATAGCCTTGCCTCTGCGCTCTCTCTCTCTCTCTCTCTCTCTCTCTCTCTCTCTCTCTCTCTCTTTCTCTTTCTCTACTCCTCTTTTTCCATGGTGGTTATCTGTCATGTGATTAGCGGTAAAGAAAAACTAGCCAAACGTGAATTAAAGAGAGAACTAACACTGTGGTGAATGATCTGGATGTCGGTCAGAGAGGGGAGGGGGGGTCGAAGGGATGTCTGAATGTGGCTCAGTCCAAACCGTGTTGCAACGGAGGGGGACCCGTCAAGGCAGCAGCAGGCCCTCAGACAATGGAGCCCATCGCATGCTGATGCAGTTTGACATGTGAACGACATGCTGAATGGTTGCCATGGGTACAAATGTGTTTGGATTTATGCATGAATATTCTGTGGTGATTTTCTTCTCTAATTTTTTTCGTTCTTAACGGCTGGGGAGATTTGACTAATAGTGTGGTGATCCTAAACATTGTCCCCGAACAGAGAGCTGCATAGTGGGGAGGCTCTTCTTTCTCTCTACTAGATCCACTAGACATTATATTATAACCCCAGCTTAATGCAAATGCATCAGAGAGTATTAGAGCACAGTCAGTCAGCGCCACGTATTATAGATTAGATGCAGAGCATGTGAACAGAGAAACAGTACATTAGGTTCTACAGGAGGGGGCCTTCCACTGCTAATGATCCAATGACACAGTCTAGTCCACTACTTTGTCAGGCCTCATCCCCCCATAGACCACCACATACTGGTATTAAGTGTTCAGCCACCACTGAGGAAACAGCCAAATATGTGTGTTTCGTTTGCATTCACAAGCGTTACTGTGTATGTGTGTATCAGTGGTTCTCAACCTTTTTAGGTTACAGTACCACCAACCGAATTTTGCTCTGCCAGGAGTACCCCTGATGTACCCCCTCATGTGTATTTTACCAGTATGCCTATGGTCTCATGTCATGAGTCTTCTCAAGTACCCCATTGTGGATGGGCCAAGTACACCCAGGGAACCACTTGCTTATACAACTTGATGTTGGTGGTGGCAGGTAGGCTAGTGGTTAGAGCGTTGTACTAGTAACCACAAGGTTGCAAGATCGAATCCCCGACTTGACAAGGTACAAATCTGTTGTTCTTCCCCTGAACAAGGCAGTTAACCCACTGTTCCTCGGCCATCATTAAGAATGTGTGCTTAACTGACTTACCTAGTTAAATAAAAGTAAAAACATTTTTTTTTTAAAGATCAGTGGTGATATGAAGGTGGTCCGGTACAGCGTCCCAGCAAAATGAATATTGGGGTACCTCATACCGGTAAAATGTGAGACTATCACAATTAACACAACATTCCCCAAAAACTACAGGCTATTACACCCATATTTAACATTACTGCATGTAAGCCGCTTGAAAAATTTGCAAATTGACTGGGAAACGGGTGGTATAGGCTCCAAATTGCTTTGTGGTTTGAGGAGAACACTTACCTTTTGTCAAGCCGAGATGAGTGGCCGAGACGCTCCTGGACAAGGAACACATGAATGTTCAAGACCGAGGCGCGCATGGACAACAGTGGAGGCATCAATTCAGGCTAGAAGTGTAGGCCTAATGATAATCACAGAATTGCGGGTGCACCGTCCACTGTTGGGGTTTGGATGCTGAAATTATTTTGTGAGTGAACCAATGTGTGCAGGTAGCCTTCAGGAGCGCTTTTGTTACACATTAAAAGGCATTGGCGGTGTTCCCAAAGCCAGGGGAAGATACTCTTTCCCTAAAGTAAATTGAATTAAATTGCCCAAATTATATAAGCCTGTCCTGTCTATGCATAAATAAATCCAATCATTGAAAATAGGCTATTACACCAGAAAGCATGATTTGGTCACAGAAGATCATTAGCATCTTTAAAATAAAAGTTGCCACCTAGCCTTAAGAAGTTTTTTTTTTAAGCTGTGGATTGTTTTTAATCGCATAGCCTACAGTCGGAAGGGCCCGCAATTTGGGCAGCCCATGCTGCAAATACCAAATAGATCATTGCTGAGTTGCAACTATCAGTGAAAAGAGACCCAGCTAGGCATATATGCAATATCTAAAAATAGCCTACAATTACAGAAAAACTGTCCGGAAAGCAAATGGTTATTGCTGTAAAGAGATGACAATGAAAAGACTCCAATCTGTCTTTTAGTTATTGTTAGGAATTTTATGAATAATGACTAAACAATATCCCCATTTTAAATAGAACTGTTACTAAGTAAACTTATACTCTGTTTTATTATATCTGATTAACAATATGAATTCATAAGTGAGTGATTGTGGAGCCTGAAACAGGGGGTAATTAAATAAAATAAATACCATTCCAGCCAGGTTGGAGAAGACTGGAAGTGTTTTTTTTTAAGTAAGCAGAAAGGGTCGATAACTTATGGTTGAACCGATTCAACTTAGCTCTGGGATGTTTAGATAAGGCAGTGTGTGTTTTCTCAGGTTTTCCATTTGCTGGAACTGTCTGCTGAATGGTGATGGATGAAGACTTCAGAAGGTTTATCTCAAATGAACTTTTGAACTGTTGGGAGAAAGAATATTTTATAACCTATGACGTCATATTTTGTATATAAACTGTTGTTCGTGGTTACATGGCAGCGCGCTCCGAGAATAAATACTATTATCTATTTTTGATAAGACTGGTCTCTTGTCTATTTTATGCAAATAAGAATCTTACAAATTCTCATAAAATAGACTAAGTGAATTCAATTAATGAAAACATATTGGAATAATGAAATTATACGAACAGTTATGAAAATGATTATCTTAATTGAGCGAACAGTAGCCTATCTTATTGGAACCAGCGGAGAACATCGGCCAAATCCCCAATATTTTTTATATTTGAAACATACAATATACTTGCAGTGAAGCCGCTCAAAATCTACATCACATTAGTCATCTAACAGACTCCCATCCAGAGTGACCCACAGAAGCAACCAGGGTCAACGCCGACCAGGGCACATCCAGGGCACAACCAGGGCACATCGACAGATCTCCCACAAGGTCAAAAATGGGGACCCAAACCAGGGACCCATCAGCCACCGGCCCAAGCTCCCAACCGCTAGGCCACCAGCCCTCCAAGATCCACCCCACAGTTCCCCAAGAGCTGCTCCTCAACCATCCGAGATCCCCCCCCCCCACAGTCCCCTCCTTAAGAAAAATAAAATAATTCCCCCCCCCCAGACCCACCCCCAATGCACCAGCAACCAACAAAATGAACAAAAGAGAAAAAAGACAAAGACAAAGGAAAACAGAAAACCACAATGCAAAAACTAAAATACATAAAGAACAACAAAAATCAGAACAGCAAGGCAGACTGAATATGTTTGTGTGCATGTATGGCACTATTTACATGTGTGTATGTGTGTGTGTCCATGTATGTGCACATGTGTGCATTTGAATGAGAGTGTGTGTATATGCTCGTGTACAAACACCTGCACGGCATCAGCCTCAGGCAAACAGGCATTAGCTGTAACAACACTTCCCCTCTGTGTCATTCAAACTTACTTTTATTATGTTTTATTTTGACTTTATTTTTGGACTTTTATCTTTGACTATCATTCTATCCCCCGCACAGCAACTCCACTCCCACTTGTCTCCAATGCGACATCCCAACACTCAGCTTCCCTCAGCCCATCCCACCTATCTCTGCTGGCCACCCTCTTTGGATTTCTACGCAGCATATATCTTTCAACTATGCTGTGATGTTTAACATACAATTTGAATCTATCTAATCAAATAGAATCCACAGAATGCGAGTTGAAGATAAATACTTTTACTAAGAGTATTAGTAATTTGGTAATTGACTGACACTGTCTCTCCAGATGTCCCAACAATACTAGGGTCAATTTTAGATCAATGTTATGCATTTTCCGCCATTCCTGAACCTATTATGAGAAACAGCCTACCTGAGGGCAATACCAAAACAAAAGGTCCATTGATTCTGTATCCTCATAATAAAATCTGCAGAGCTGCGATGATTGTATGCCCTATTCAACTTTTTGTTGGTGGCAAGAATTCTGTACAAGAATTTTAGCTGAAAAGCACAAAGTCTTGAATCTTACCTTGTTTTATACAGTTGAAGTCGGAAGTTTACATACACCTTAGCCAAATACATTTAAACTCAGTTTTCACAATTCCTGATATGTAATCCTGGTAAAAATTCCCTGTCTTAGGTCAGTCAGGATCACCACTTTATTTTAAGAATGTGAAATGTTAGAATAATAGTAGAGAGAATGATTTGTTTCAGCTTTAATTTCTTTCATGACATTCCCAGTGGGTCAGAAGTTTAAATTCAACCAATTAGTATTTGTTAGCATTGCATTTAAATTGTTTAACTTGGGTCAAATGTTTCGGGTAGCTTCCCACAAGCTTCCCACAATAAGTTGGGTGAATTTTGGCCCATTCCTCCTGACAGAGCTGGTGTAACTGAGTCAGGTTTTTAGGCCTTGCTCGCACACGCTTTTTCAGTTCTGCCCAAAAATGTTCTATAGGATTGAGGTCAGGGCTTTATGATGGCCACTCCAATAACTTAACTTCGTTGTCCTTAAGCCATTTTGCCACAACTTTGGAAGTATGCTTGGGGTTATTGTTAATTTGGAAGACCCATTTGCGACCAAGCTTTAACTTCCTGGCTGATGTCTTGAGATGTTGCTTCAATATATTCACATAATATTCCGCCCTCACGATGCCATCTATTTTGTGAAGTGCTTTTAGAGAGAGGTTTAGTATTTTCAGTTCATATTCATTATATAGATCATTATATAGTTTGGAACGCTTTATCTTGTCATAATTAGGTTTTAGTCCGGAGAGTCCAGAAAAGTTATCCTTTTATGGAGGTGGTCCCTGTACAGGGACCGCTCAGCGGAAATTTCAGAGCGCCACCTATAGTACTTTACTTAGTACTCGATAAATCTCAAACTTTCATAAAAATACACATGCAAGGTACTGAATTAAAGCTACACTTGTTGTGAATCTAGCCACCAAGTCAGATTTGTAAAATGCTTTTCGGCGAAAGCATGAGAAGCTATTATCTGATAGCATGCACCCCCCAAAATACCAGCACGACACGTAAACAGATTTTGCGGTAGCCGGCGCTACCCAAAACGCAGAAATAAAATATAAAACATTCATTACTTTGGACGAGCGTCTTTGTTGGCACTCCTATATGTCCCATAAATATCACAATTGGGTCTTTTTCCCGATTAAATCCGTCATTGTATACCCAAAATGTCATTTGCTGAAGGCCAGTCTGATGCTGCAAAAAGTCAATTTACAAGACGCAACGTCACTTTTTAAAATTACAAAAGTCGCCTATAAACTTTTACAAATCACTTCAAACGACGTTTCTAAACCAACTTTAGGTATTAATAAACGTTAATGATGTATCAAATTGATCACGGGGCGATCTGTATTCGATAGCAGCAAGTCTGGAAATCATCGTCCATTTTTTCAGTTTCACAACATACTGTGGTGCGCCTCAAGAAAGGAGGGTTCTATTCGTGTTGTAACCAAGGATAAATGAGTCAGAAATTGACAGCAATGGGGACTGTAGGCGTTTACAGGGGATTCGCATATATTTTCTCTCGTCTTAAACAATTAATTGAATGGCGGACAAATATTTTTTGTTTTGTTTTTGGTAAACAGTTTTACCAGGGATTTTTACTCCTAAACACGTTCTGTTATAGCCACAGACCCGATTTAACCAGTTTTAGAAACTTCAGAGTGTTTTCTATCCACACATACTTATCATATGCATATACTATATTCCTGGCATGAGTAGCAGGACTTTGAAATGTTGCGCGATTTTTAACAAAAAGCTGCGAAAATTCACATCATCCATAACAGGATTTATCTAGATCTTCAGTGAGACATTGCAGGGATCTAGCTTGCGGACTTAATATATATCATCGGCATACATGGACACCTTTGTCATTAAGCCTTGAATTTCTAATCCTCTAACTATTCTTGTTATTTGATCTGATTTTAATAGCTAGCATTTCGATGGCCATAATGAATAGATGTGGTGACAGCGGACACCCTTGTTTAACTGCTCTTGACAATTCAAAACTCTCTGACAAGTAGCTGCTATTTATTATTTATGTCTCGGATTGCTATACATTAATTTGAGCCATTTTATAAGAGAATCACAAAAATTGAAAAAAATCTACTATAAATACCAGGCATGGTTTCTTAGATGTTTCGTGTTGTTCTAGTAGTTGTCGTATATTATCTCCAATGTATCGTCCATGTAAAAAACCTGTCCGATCAGGATGAACAATGCCTGATAAAACCTTTTTAATTCTGAGTGTTATGCGTTTCGCTAGTATTTTTACATATATATATATATATATATATATATTGCATTTTTGCAATATTGAAGTGTAAGAGGCCTCCAATTTTTTCGATAGACTGGATATTTATATTTGCCCTCTGGGTCTTGTTTTAATAATAGTGAAATCAGACCTTCCTACTGAGTACCTTACAGACTAACATTTCTATAGGAGTAGTTAAAACAATCTAACAATGGAGATTTGAGTATATTAAAAAAGGCTTGATATACCTCTACCTCTATTCAGTGTCTTTATCATTGTGTCAGTGCCACTTTTGTTTGTTTTGGGACAATAATTTCCTCCTCCAGGTTAGATGGACATCATATCGTATTTGTGTCTACCCTTTTTGTAGGCCGGTTATGTGGATCAGACAATGTTGTTTTTTATTGATCTGTTTGTCAGTGACAGCAGAGTAGGCTACCCTGTCATTTTTGTAGTAGGCCTATTAAAATAATTGTGTGAGTGCACTTGGGTGTCCCTTACCGGTAAGAAATGTAATCTACTTTCACCCCTGGTTAAACTGTAATCATGATAAGCTCCAGCACAACCTGCTATCAGACGATAGATATGGATATATAGGATATAGAGGTAGGACAACTCCCAGATGTAGTGAGTCTTTTTAGCCTTTGAATCCGGATCATTTCTTGTTTCTGTTTGAAAGTCCAGTACATACAGTATAGTTACCACTTTGAGAGCTGATCTACACATAATTTTGAATGTATTAATATGGAGTTATTTGGTATTAAGAGATGCAGTGGTAGGCTACGCTGACTGTGAGTGTGTGTTACTGTTAACCCGTCCTCGGGGCAGATTAGATGCTGGGGCGTCCTCCACCAAACCCTGCTGATGAGACGGGAGAATTGACACTATATACAACAATACCACTGTCACACTCACTGCTACATAATGAAATTGTGTGTGTGTGGCAAAATACCCCAGTAACAGATGTGATGGTGACAACTTAGGCATTTTTCATCATGTGTCAGTCTTTGATAATAGAAGGGGATCTTACAACCCATGATTAAACCACCCAGAAGATCATTATGTCGTGTAAGGTACGGTGTGTGTGGACAGGACTGATATATGAAATGTCAATCTTGTGGAGAGCACACACTTACAAGTCAATACTGGTAAAGGATACATGACAATATATTCCATATCTCTCCAATGAGGATAATGCCCTGAGAATATTTTATTTCACTGACCGAAGATCTACATTTAAATTACACCAGAGAAGTAAGAAATCTCTACCAGTATGATGACAGATAAACACAGCTCACTGTACACATTACCAGCACAATAACCATCACTGGAGCTTTATAGGCTGTTTCCAAATATACAGTGTAATACAATTTTAGATACAGTATGTCCAGAATATTCCCTTTACTTTATTGGCTAATTAACCTTAGAGACAGGCCAGTTCTGTTTGAAAAATGAATCAATGGATTGTTTCAATGCGTGTCGATGAAATCCCAGAAAATTTAATTTTTCAAGGGTCAATTAGGTCCTTTGCTTCTCGTGGTACAAATGTTGCTTCTTTAATGGAAACCTGGCTGCCACTCTTAGAGTAATATCAATATCAGTGGTCATAGATCATTTATAACACGATACACCACAGCTGTGTGTTGGGTTTACAGAGAGAGAGAGAGAGAGAGAGATGGGGGAAGGGGAGAGAGAGAGAAAACAGGAGAGAGAGATGGGGGAAGGGGAGAGAACACACCATTGAATGTCCCAAGCCATTAGAACAAGGGATATTTCTGGTTGACTGAGCAATTCATTCTCGACATGTCACATTGAATTTCTTCCATTATAAAACACTGCTGCCTTCTCTACTCTAAAGGCAGATTGCCTGCTCCTGTTTCACCCAGTAAAATATTGCCTCTCCCTCAAACAATCTTTTTTATCCTAGTTATGAGGAAATTCAGAACATAAGATTGATCTGTCTGTGTTCATAATGTGGACTGATTATTTGAAATAGTCTCACATTATTTTATTAGATGGATAAATATTGAAAACCCTAATGTTATCATGCCATCCTTATGAAATAAATGTATACCATCCTTGTATAAAAATATAAATTGTAAGCCTTACATTTGTTCACATTTTAAAATAAATAAGTAATCCAAATCCATTGACAGTAAAGACAGTCTGTGTACTGTCATTTTATGACATGGTTTCTGGTGTTGTACATCACACACCTGTCCATTTTCTCTGTTATTGATGTGGTATTGGACATTAAAAAGAGAATCCATCTGTAACTGTCACCATGTATGGGGCTTTAGTGCTAAAGTCTGTTTTTCACTGAACCTGCCCCATGACACATGGAGTAAAGAGTAGGATTGAGTCTCTTCTATCTGTCGACCAGCGGTATCATATCCTCTCATCCTCAGCAACATCTTGTGGTTAGCTGTTAGCTCCACCACTTCACAGCATCTCTCTTTTAGGAGCCAGGCTTTATTCTGTGACTCAGACAGTTCTGACAGCCCTGCAATACAGATTGATGTTGCCCAGATAGAACCGGGAAGGAAAGAATGCCAATTATGTCTGCCTCAGAGAAACACATGTCTGTGTGTGACGATACAAAGGCCTCCTCACTACATTGTTATCATTCTCAATAACCCAAACAGTGTTTGGGAGTAAATTGACTGTCTGCAGACATCTTTCCCTCTATCGTCTTCTTCTCCTTTCTGTCTTCCACCTCTATTCTATAATGAATCTTTCTCTCTGTTGCTTTGGGTAACATGGAGTCTTTCTCTCTACAAGAAATTGAATCACAGATAAAAAATATATATATAGTTGTTGGACACGAGTTTGCAGATTGAATACTATTGATACACACGCAAGACATCGTTGTACGAGAATTGGGTTTATATACAGTAAACAAACATGTATGCTTAAACCATGCTTGAATGGTTGTCTTTATCTACAATAATCAGATACATGAACTAAGACAAACAAGAGAAGTTGTTAGTTCTGGATAAGTGCAAGCCCTTTATCTGTGGGTAGTTGACAGCATTCTGTATATGGGATTTATCATACATTATGTTCTAAACAGAGAATGATCTAAAAGCTATTATTATTCCAAAACCCTCATTCCATCACTTAAGAGCACATTTTGGATAGTGTCCAAGTTGTAGTCTGAATATGCTCTCATCTCTGTTAGTCGTCATTAGAATAACAAAGGTCACATGACATAGATCTCCATGATATGTACACTATTCAAATGACTAGTCAGAAGCCTATAGCTGACTACTGAAAATATAATAAACCATAAACATCAAATCCTGTACTTGTCCAAATAACACACTAACACACAATGGGCGGGGTGACTCTGAATGTATCTGACTGAGCCTGATCTTTCTGTGCTAATGGAAATGACAGTTGTTAGAGACAGACAGAGACAGTAGCAGTAGGATCCTGGCTAAGATCCAGATCCATCCACCCCTCTGGTTGCATCCCAAATAGCACCCTATCCCCTAAATAATGCACTACTTTTGATGAGAGCCCTAAGGGTTCTGGTCAGAAGTAGTGCACTAAATAGAGAATATGGTGCAATTTGGGACTCTCCCTCTGTTGTTCCCCTGTCTAAACATGGCTGCCCTCCCTTTCTCCTGACCGAGCCAGTTCTCACAGAGCTTAATATGACACTCCACTGATGTCATGGCAACCCTAACGCCACACGGTAATTACTGCTGTGGAAATCAAATATCTGTATTGGGAATCAGATTAGATTGCTTGTCATAGAAAACACTACCAATTTGTTCTGACTTGTTAGTTATATTACCATACAAGATACAACCTAATCTGTTTGTGCCCTCAACAGTGGAGCTACTATTTACCTCAGCATGTTGCTTGTGTTTAGGAGCAATACACATAGAAATAGAATTACAGATGTAGGATTTTAATTTGATCACCCCGTTGCAGAACAACTTTCCTGCCATTTCAAACTTGATTTTCCCTTACGAGAAATGTATCAACCCCTACAAAAAATGTCCATTAATTATAATCCACATAATAACTAATATTTCCTGTTGCTCCAGGATTATTTTGTTTCTGTTGCAAACTGGCTCAAATTAGGATCCTACATCTGTACATAATTTGAATAGAATGACAGTCAGATAGAATAACATTAGTCAAATAGAATGGCATGAGTCCAGAGGACAGGATTCTATTCCATTATATCAGTAGGAATGACAGAATGTTGAGTTAAATGATAGCACGCCGAATTAGGATTGAATTTAACTACTTGCTACAAATCAAATATGTGTCACTCAAACAGGGACAAGTCTGGGGCTTTCTTCTCTGGCAGACTCATCGATTTCAGCAAATGACACATTTACATAAAACAGAATATGAAGTCACATTTTGTTTTACACTTGTGTTGACATTTAATTCAAAAGACAACGGGCCAAGAGGCCAACTCCATTCTCAGGCTACTGTTTAATGTGTTTGAATGGCTTTCGTAAAGACAAGCCCTGATCTCATTTAGATAATGGCCAGAAAAGTGGATTCATAATTGGTTTGTAGTTTAATGTATTATGTTGTAAAAAATCTGGTTCAACGCCAACAGGAAAACATATCAAGATGAGACATTTATACAACCAAGTAGGCAGTGCTATTCTATTGCTCTTCTATCTATTGAAACAGTACAATTAAAGGGTCCCTTTCCCAGACCAGAGTCCATACCATATCACATATCATTTCCATGTGATCAGATTGCATTTCCTCAATGCTCAGGGACCAACACTACAGTAATATTCAAGGCCACGGTAGAAGCACAAAATAAATACACCATTCAACAGCTATCTCTACTGGACACCTATGGGTAAGATAAAGTCTTCATGTATTGTTTTAAATGAGCTTCAGATTAAGCCAGCCTACAGCCGCTAGACTCCTGTGAGCTTTTCTATCCAACGGGCAATATGTAATATTCAACGTACAAGGCAGAACAGCTAACAGCAAACAGCCCTCAAGCTGTGCAATAGTGAGGGGTGAGTAGTGTTCAACTGCAGTGTTGCATAAATATTGATGAGATTCCTAGCTACAAACCTATGATATAAACATCAGAATAAGACCAGTGACAGCCATTAGAGAGTGGTCACACTGAATCAAACAGAATAGCCTGTCTTTGATGCCAGTTGTCAGCATTATCACTGCCATTAGTGGACACATAAGAGGAGAAAATAATTTTCTAAATAGACTCTGACTCTGGAACTCTGGCCTTAGAATTAAAAAAATGTGCAGCACCTTTCATGTGTGCTATGGAGATGAGAGGGTTTAGCAGCCAGGGACCCTGGCAACTCCACACTCCACAAAAAAGGTTATTAGGCTGTCCCCATAGGATAACCTTTTTTGGTTCAAGGTAGAACTCTTGGGTTCCATGTAGAACCCTCTGTCAAAAGGGTTCTACCTGGAACCAAAAAGGGTTCTCCTATGGGGACCGCCGAAGAACCCTTTTAGGTTCTAGATAGCACTTTTTTCTATGTTAAAGTGATGCCAACACTGACTATTTTTATTTTACCTTTATTTTACCAGGGAAGACATATTGAGACCTAGGTTTTTTTTTTATGTGCCCTGCGCAATACAACACAAATATACACGTTATACACAAAATATACACATACTGTACCAGTCAAAAGTTTGGACACACTAGGATTTTTCTTTATTTTTATTCTGAGTTGTCAGTGGCCGTGTTATTATGGGAGTGGCTGTAACCTTTCAACCAAATATCCTGGTGTTTGTGCTTCAACACCCTCAGAGGTCTGTCAGTCACCACCGTGTCCGCGTGTGGCAACCTCTTCAGTACCTGCAAACTGAGACGAGGATATCGGTCTGTGATATCGCAAAGTGTTTCACCAGTGGGAGTCATCGGGTCAGTTGCTGGACTGACGCCATTAGTGTCATTGTCAGGGTTGACCGTCCCCCACAAAGCGAAAGGTGTATCATTGGAAGCAGAGTATACTCTGCGCATCAATGTTTTTCTTGCTGAGACGGCCGCAGTGCTTGTGGAAGTGTCCGAAGGGCAAGAGAAGTTCATCTCAACTACCATATTGCACGAATGCAAGGAGGAGGGAAGTTGCTCATTCACAGAGACAGCTGGCTCGAAATCATGACAAGAATTGTCAATCAGATTGGCTGATGGAATGTGTCGAGATATTGCAATATCTCCTTGGATCGGATTCTGCACCAAGAGGTTTTTAAACGTCTTTTTCCCAAGGGGTGCATTTGACAGATACCCCTTGTGAATGACTGCGTTGCAGCTAGAGTAAGAGGAAGACAGTGTGGTCAGTGGAGAAGGCACTGTAGCATGTGACCATACCTGGTTGGTTTTCCAATCCATCAATGGGAGTAACCGATCCATCAAGTCTGCTCCAAGTAGCAGGGGTACAGTTTCGAGGCTGGTAACATACACAGGGTGAACGAGCGATACATCCTGGAAGTGTAGTTTCAGCATGACTCTCAATGTGAGAGGCGAGGAAGTCTGAGTGACCCCTTGAAGTGTAGTGTCGCATCGTTCCACTTTTAACCAATGTTTAGTTGGCTTCAAAGCCCTTTTTAGATCATCAATGTTTGAGAGATGAGTGATATTGTCGCACCCGAATCAATTAGCGCATGACAAATTAAGCAGTCCTCCAGGACTGTTTCCAGGTATGGGCGTTTCGATTCGTGTTTAGTGGACATATTCCCCACAAAGTGGAGTGGTCGTTCGCAACGACGTGATGTATCAATTCTGTTCAAGGTGGAAGCAGACCGACTTTTCCGATTTTGAGTGGGCTTGGCTTTAACGAAGCGTATTACTTTCTTCGCAACCTTTGTATCAGAGTCTATAAACAAAGCCCGTGGGCTTGTTTCTTGATCAAGCGGGCCCTGGATAGGGTCTTGAATGAGAGCGGGAGAGATTTGAATTTTAACGTCCTTGCTATGGGTGTTAATTCCTGCGGACCTGGTTTCCCCGTCTAGTCCTTGTGGCTTATCTTTTACCCTTTTCTCAAATGTTTCTCGCTTTAGTTCTTCACGTAGTGGATCTGCTGGAGGACATTGGTCTACGTTTTGATCATCCTTCAACCCTTTGTTAACCTTGTGCTCTGACACTTTGTGTGGGTTGGGTGCAGGAACGTAGTGAACAGGTCGATTGTAGTGGTAGTCGTTTTGATGGCGACGTACTTTACACTAATTTCGACCGTGGATGTTATTGGAATCATGGTTTCGTGGTAGAAACTGTTGTTTGCGTCATCTCTTAACGCTCCAATGCCTGATCATGCACCCTCTAACTGGAGTGAGTGCTCCTGGTCAAACTTCAAAACCGAGTGGTCAGGGCTCTTAGCGTTGCGAACTTTTGATGCCTCAAAAGCTGTGCTTGCAAGCTCTCTGAGTTGTAAGATAGGCAAGCCAATGTGGTCTGCAGGGCCCATTTAGGTAATGAAGGTGGGATACATGTTCGACAGGAACATTTGTTTAAATGGTAACAGATCTTCCATGCCTGTTTCAGTGAGTAGGCCAAAGTAAGCTGAACGAAGCCTATGATAGTAAGCTTGTGGGTGTTCATTCCGAGCTTGTTTGACCGTGTTAGTCAGTGAGCTATCGTGTTTGCGAGTCGCAGAACAACTGAATTCTAATTTCAAAGCTGTGGCAAGGTTAGCGTAGTCATTTAGCACGTGTTGCTGTTGTAGACGAATGAACCTCGTCACGTGTCTATTCGATGTTCGCTTCAACAGGTAAACCCTGTCAGAAACCGTAGCGTTCGGGTAGCCATCCAACGCGTCCTCCATGTCAGCTAGGAACGTTTCAGTATCGTTTGGCTGACCTGGAACGGGGT
The DNA here is from genome assembly GCF_013265735.2 of Oncorhynchus mykiss. NCBI lineage: Eukaryota > Metazoa > Chordata > Actinopteri > Salmoniformes > Salmonidae > Oncorhynchus > Oncorhynchus mykiss. Next base: position 76,401,989 of record NC_048570.1, on the reverse strand, counting down.
CAAAGGTGGGGAAATTCTTGACGAGTTTGTCAAGGTATTCTGCGTCAAGCGGGCGGAGAGGGTTGGCTTCATCCTTTGTGGAAAGTGGGGCCGAAAGGCCAAGAGGAGAAGCCACGCTTTGGCCAAGAGGAGCCATATTACTCAGGGTCGAATGGCCGAGAGGAGAAGACTAAGGGACACTTAATGGAGGCAATGTCTGAAACCTATCGTCTTCATTCCTTTGAGTACATGGCTCCGGTTGCTTGGAAGGGTAGTCTCTCTGAGGAGTGTGACCATTCTGGATTTCCTCCAGATGGTACCTAAGGGTGGTATTCTGCTGCATTGCAGAGTCCACTTGAGCGCTTAGAGTACTGATTTTGGACACGTGAGTGTCGCACTTGCTCCTTTCGGTCTCAAACTTATCTGTCATGGTTTGCAGATAGAGGTCTTGAGTATGGAGTGAGAGATTCAGTGATGAGATTTCTTCCGCTTGCTTAGAAATCAGGATTTCCATCTTCATCACCCGAGTTCTCTCATCATTCATTTGGTCAGCGACTTCAATGAGTTCTGCTGATTTGTCATCCAACTTAGTCATTGTGTTCATCAATTGATTGTCTTTGGTCTGCAGAATTTTGAGTAGAACCGTGTTACTCTGAGTAACGTTCAACAAAACTGCCTGCATGTTATCAAATTGCGCGCTCTTGTTTGTAGATAACTCAACAGATTTATCTAGTTTGGAGTGGACTACCTCGTATTTAGTTTTGGCTAAATCGAGTTGTTCCTGGAAACAACGATTTTGTTGAAGAGTTTGTGCTCGTTCATCGTCATAAGCATTTGAAATTACTTTTAATTGTTCAGATTTCAAACGCAGTTCCTTGACTAGCAGATGTTTTCATTTCCTGCTTTTGTCAATAGTTGCTCAGTTCTCTCCACCTGTCCCCTCATGTTAGCCATGTCTGGCACGTGCTTCAGCTGTGCACTGTGGTATTGGACCGATGCCACATTTTTATGCCGATACATCAGTGCAAAAGTGGGGAGAACTGTCACAAAGCCTATGGTTGATTTTGGAGACTGTTCGCATTTTCGGCTAATGGCATAATTAGGGTTGGTATCGCTGCTGAAGTCAGAGATCAATCCTTTTATGGGTGGAGGTTCACTAATTAGCGGAGGAGTGGTGACCACCTCCTTTGATAGCTTGCACATTATTAGAAACATTTTCTTTCAATGTTTGGGTTTGGAATTCATTGGAAGCTGATGAACTATCAGTACTGTACCAGTAATGTGGAAGTTGGACGTGAATGAATTTGCAAAAGCAAATTGAATTAATTCATCAATGCCAATGATTAATTCTACCTGGGTAGGCTATCTGGGTATTAAACTCTAATTAACCTGAGAAGTTCCTTCATCTAGGTTAATATGAGAAGTTTAAAAGTGTCTCATTTGATTGGAAGAACATTAAGTTATGTTCAACAATTTAACTTATTAAATTGAATGAGATGATATTCCATACAATCTCAATTGACTGGATATCATAAGTGTAAACAGTAGATCAAATGTTGGAAACATTCAACAC
>NC_048570.1:76070437-76090437 GCF_013265735.2 Oncorhynchus mykiss | reverse complement strand
ACAGACGTGGTGGGCCTGTTGTAGAGACAGACAGACAGACAGTGTGCTCTGGGAACAGTGAGACATGGTGGGCCTGTTGTAGAGACAGACAGACAGTGTGCTCAGGGAACAGTGAGTCGTGGTGGGCCTGTTGTAGAGACAGACAGTGTGCTCAGGGAACAGTGAGTCATGGTGGGTCTGTTGTACAGACAGACAGACAGACAGACAGACAGACAGACAGACAGACAGACAGACAGACAGACAGACAGACAGACAGACAGACAGATAGACAGACAGACAGACAGACAGACAGACAGACAGACAGACAGACAGACAGACAGACAGACAGACAGACAGACAGACAGACAGACAGTGTGCTCTGGGAGCAGTGAGACATGGTGGGCCTGTTGTAGAGACAGACAGTGTGCTCTGGGAACTGTGAGACATAGTGGGTCTGTTGTAGAGACAGCCAGACAGTGTGCTCAGTGAACAGTGAGTCGTGGTGGGCCTGTTGTAGAGACAGACAGTGTGCTCAGGGAACAGTGAGTCACGGTAGGCCTGATGTAGAGACAGACAGACAGACAGACAGACAGACAGACAGACAGTGTGCTCTGGGAACAGTGAGTCGTGGTGTGCCTGTTGTAGAGACAGACAGACAGTGTGCTCTGGGAACAGTGAGTCATGGCGGGCCTGTTGTAGAGACAGACAGACAGTGTGCTCTGGGAACAGTGAGTCGTGGTGGCCCTGTTGTAGAGACAGACAGACAGTGTGCTCCTGGAACAGTGAGTCATGGTGGGCCTTTTTGTAGAGATAGACAAAGGCAGAGTCACCTGTAGAGTGTTTTTGAGGAGGTGGGAGCAGGTAAGAACAGGTGTTCTCCCTCTCAGGTCTCAGGTCACATCTTAACCACCCTGGGAGCCATTAGGCCTACCATACACAGCCTGCTGCTGGGCTGGCAGAGCAGAGGGTGCATTGGAGAGTATCTCAGAGGAATGGCCCATTCTTTCACTTGGGATGTGTGGATGTGTGAACGCAGAAGAAGACACACACAGAGATATGCACACACACACACACATTTGCTCAATGTGGGTAGAGGATATAGTTTGTTTGTTCCTCCTAGGAACAGTTGGCAGATAGGACTTAGTAGCTAGATGATTGAGGTATTATGTTATTTTATAATGCGTGGACATATGCCCTGGTTTCATGTGTCATTCAATGTCTCTGTTTATTCATTTCATCCAACACAATGGGACATAAGTCCATACTATAAACATGACTAATTCATAGACTAACACCTGGCACTGAAAGTGTAATAAAACACTGGGTGGAATTGAAAACAAAGCTTTTCACCCATACAGTTGGTAGTGATGTCTAGAGCACTACTACTGATTGTTGAGCGTATTGTTAAGCATGAATGCAGTTTAATATAGTCTCTATCTGAAGTAGACACTATGTAGTCATTGTCCATCTTTGTTCACGTTGACCAATCGTGTTTGCCATGGCTACGACATAGTCATTATTTATTTGTCCTGTCACTCTTTTCTTTAAGCATGTCGAGCATTTTCCAAACATTTCCCTCCTCTCGGTTGAATATGCCGGTCCTTCCCAATAAATGGACACCACCTGTTTCAACGGTCAATGTCATGTTAGGTTCAAGCGGGGTCTCGTTTGATTGGCCACATCGAAAGGGTTGGAACACGCCGGTCGGCTGCTTCGTTTGGCCCCATGGACCCAGTGGTAACTTTAAAAATGTTTCAGGAAGTTTGGTTCACCCTTTACGGCCTAGGACATTTCCTAGTACAGGAGTTAAGCACTCAGGACAGGAAACCATTTGCTGTGGCTGTAAGATCTCTTTAATGACTCTCTAACTAGAAACAGGCTGGCCTAATTCAGTGCCTGGAGCCAGCAGGAATGGCCTTGCATCCAGACCCCGTTAGAATATTTACTGCTTCTTCGATGGGAGTCTTTTTGACACCGCTGCAATAAAGTTTACAAGGAACCTCTTTTAGCCTGATACAAGGCAAAGTGTGGTCAAGAAGTTAAAGAAGAAAAAAACATGGATGGAGGATGAAAAACACTGTTGACCGTTACTGTTTTGGTTTGCTTTTATTTATGTGGATTAAAAGGCCGGAGCAGAACAGAGGACTGACAGAACAGAGGACTGCTGCTACCAGGGTTTTTCATTAGCTTTGCCACCCATTCAATCACCTCAGAACGCCATAGGTTGATGGCCAGATTCATTTGTCTGACTCTGCTGTAATTCAACATGCAGCGGTAGGAGTGGTAATTATACAGAATTGAACAGGCTTCGTTTTAATTTACAGTGCCTTGCGAAAGTATTCGGCCCCCTTGAACTTTGCGACCTTTTGCCACATTTCAGGCTTCAAACATAAAGATATAAAACTGTATTTTGTCCCTGCTGAAGAAAAGCAGGCCCAAACCATGATGCTGCCACCACCATGTTTGACAGTGGGGATGGTGTGTTCAGCTGTGTTGCTTTTACGCCAAACATAAAGTTTTGCATTGTTGCCAAAAAGTTCAATTTCGGTTTCATCTGACCAGAGCACCTTCTTCCACATGTTTGGTGTGTCTCCCAGGTGGCTTGTGGCAAACTTTAACCGACACTTTTTATGGATATCTTTAAGAAATGGCTTTCTTCTTGCCACTCTTCCATAAAGGCCAGATTTGTGCAATATACGACTGATTGTTGTCCTATGGACAGAGTCTCCCACCTCAGCTGTAGATCTCTGCAGTTCATCCAGAGTGATCATGGCCCTCTTGGCTGCATCTCTGATCAGTCTTCTCCTTGTATGAGCTGAAAGTTTAGAGGGACGGCCAGGTCTTGGTAGATTTGCAGTGGTCTGATACTCCTTCCATTTCAATATTATCGCTTGCACAGTGCTCCTTGGGATATTTAAAGCTTGGGAAATCTTTTTGTATCCAAATCCGGCTTTAAACTTCTTCACAACAGTATCTCGGACCTGCCTGGTGTGTTCCTTGTTCTTCATGATGCTCTCTGCGCTTTTAACGGACCTCTGAGACTATCACAGTGCAGGTGCATTTATACGGAGACTTGAATACACACAGGTGGATTGTATTTATCGTCATTAGTCATTTAGGTCAACATTGGATCATTCAGAGATCCTCACTGAACTTCTGGAGAGAGTTTGCTGCACTGAAAGTAAAGGGGCTGAATAATTTTGCACGCCCAATTTTTCAGTTTTTGATTTGTTAAAAAGGTTTGAAATATCCAATAAATGTCGTTCCACTTCATGATTGTGTCCCACTTGTTGTTGATTCTTCACAAAAAAATACAGTTTTATATCTTTATGTTTGAAGCCTGAAATGTGGCAAAAGGTCGCAAAGTTCAAGGGGGGCGAATACTTTCGCAAGGCACTGTATGTGAAAGGGTCAATGGGGCGGCAGGTTGCCTAGTGGTTAGAGTGTTGGGCTAGTAACCAGAAGGTTGTTGGATCAAATCCCCGAGCTGACAAGGTAAAAATCTGTTGTTCTGCCCCTGAGCAAGGCAGGGGAAGAACTGTTCCTCGGGCTCCGAAGTCATGGATGTCAATTAAGGCAGCCCCCCACACCTCTCTGATTCAGAGGGATTGGGTTAAATGTGGAAAACACATTTTTAGTTGAAAAGATTCAGTTGGACAACTGACTAGGTATCCCCCTTTCCCAATGATGTCCTTTATAAAGCTGCTGAGGCAAACACACTGATTGATGCCCTTTAAGGTTATCCTAACTGGTGTCATCTGTTGTTATACTGGAGATCAAAGCTGTTTCATAGTCATACCATAGGAGCTACCATGTACAAACGTGCAGGTAAAACAACACATTTCACTGAACCTATCCGATGTACTGTATGTGGTAATAAACATATAAATACACAGTACCAGTCAAAAGTTTGGACACAACTACTGATTCCATGCTTCACGGTCGGAACCACGCATGTGGAGATCTTCCATTCACCTACTCTGCGTCTCACAAAAATGTGGACTCATCAGACGAAAGGACAGATTTCCACCAGTCTAATGTCCATTGCTCGTGTTTCTTGGCCCAATCAAGTCTCTTCTTATTATTGGTGTCCTTTGTTAGTGGTTTCTTTGCAGCAATTCGACCACGAAGGCCTGCTTCACACAGTCTCCTCCGAACAGTTGATGTTGAGATGTGTCTGTTACTTGAACTCTGTGAAGCATTTATTTGGGCATCAAGGCAAAAGGGTGGCTACTTTGAAGAATCTCAAATATATCAAATATATTTTGATTTGTTTAGCACTTTTTTGGTTAATACATGATTCCTTATGTGTTATTTCATAGTTTTGATGTCTTCACTATTATTCTACAATCTAGACAATCGTAAAAATAAAGAAAAACCCTTGAATGAGTCGGTGTGTCCAAACTTTTGACTGGTACTGTATGTATATATATTTATATATATTAGGTGTGTGTGCCGCATGTTTTTGGGGAAATAAGCGTTTGTGTGTGTGTGTGTGTGTGTGTATGTGTGTGTGTGTGTGTGTGTGTGTGTGTGTGTGTGTGCCTGCCTGCCTTTATTTGTGCGCACCATGTGTGTGTGTACCATGTGTGTGTGTGTTCATATGTGTGGCGTTTGAATACTCCTGCTGATTGGGGAAATGAGCTGAGACCACCAGTGGTGACCAGTGTGTGTGTGTGTGTGTGTGTGTGTGTGTGTGTGCCTGCCTGCTTGCCTGCATATGTGCGCACCATGTGTGTGTGTGTTCATATGTGTGGTGTTTGAATACTCCTGCTGATTGGGGAAATGAGCTGAGACCACCAGAGGTGACCAGTGTGTGTGTGTGTGTTTCTGTGTGTGTGTGTGTGTGTGTGTGTGTGTGTGTGTGTGTGTGTGTGTGTGTGTGTGTGTGTGTGTGTGTGTGTGTGTGTGTGTGTGTGTGTGAGAGTGTGTGTGTGTGTGTGTGTGTGTGTGTGTGTGTGTGTGTGTGTGTGTGTGTGTGTGTGTGTGTGTGTGTGTGTGTGTGTGTGTGTGTGTGTGTGTATGTGTGTGTGTGTAGACCAGCCGTGACCAACCCAGTGACTGACTGACAGACTTCTCCCCCCTCTCACCCGCCACCCCATCTCTCTTTAATAAGCCCAGGTTGTCGTTTTTCTAAAGTGCCACCCTGTCTGGTCAAACTGACACACTTCAGTTTCACTGCATTTTCCCTTTTCTCTTTCTTCCTCTGTGGATTTAAACAAATGCAGTCAAAGCCAATTAGCTGGGAGTGAGAACAGCACAGGAGAGGCCCTGGTAATAGTAACTTTGTTCAGCTGGTTCCTGCTGTGACCAGTCCTCATTTAAATGAGCCGCTTGATAACCCTAAGAAATATGATCCCACAGAGAGGAAAGGGAGGGAAGAGAGGGAAGGGGAGGATGGAGAGAGAGAGAGGAGAGGGCGGTAGGGAGTGAGAGCAAGGGAGAGACATAGGGAGGGAGAGAAAGTGGGGTAGGGAGAGAGGGAGGGAGGGCGAGAGTGAGAGATAGTGAGAAGGGGGAGAGGTGCAGTCAGCGAAATAGTGGAATGAGAGAGGGGGAGGAATAAAGGGGAGAGAGGGAGAGAGAGTGGAGGTCCCCCAACTGCTGCCACCAGGCTCCAGCCCCAGAGGAGAACCATTTAACAGCCCCTTTCCTCTCTGTGTCAGGGGCCGCTGGGACTGGGACAGGCTAGGGAGGATTAGGAGGGGCAGTCAGGTTCCTTAAATACAATGTAATAGTAGTCATTTGTCAGGTGAAGCAGTAGTAAAGTAGTAATAACATGAGTAGCAGGAGGGATATTGAATTACTCTTTACTTCACACCTAGACTTGTTCTACTGACTTTAGTACAACTTGAATCATCAGAGCCCATAGGCCAAATCCCTGTTAGCTGGCAAGTCAACTTTGAAGTGTTCTTATCATGGATTCTGAGCCTCCACCCAGACAGAGACAGAGCTGAGATCAGTGTTCAAATGTATTATCAAGATCATTACTTGTGAGGTAGTGGAACTATTGACAAGAGTCTAGAAAATAGACAATGGGCCATGAGAATATTATGATCATTACTGACTCACTCACTGCTATGCAGAGACAATAATAACATGCCCTTTATGAGATTCTGTAGTCCAGGCAATCTCCAACGCTAAACATCTTCAATCAACTTCTCCTTAACCACTGGCTAGAGATATTCACTCTCTACCTCTGTCGGATGAGTTTGAAGGGCATCATCAAGAGATAAAACGAGTGTGGGAAAAAAATGAATTTTTCTCTTCATCTCATTAATGAAAAAAAAACAGAACATCTAGGAGATCATTTTCCACCCTGCAGTTAACCAGCATCTGTAAAAAAGGGACAAATTAAGTGATTCTCCGAAATATGTAAAGCTTCTGTTGTGGAGGGGAGAGGAGAGGGAAGGATGTGGGAAGCTGTTTGATCTGGTGGTTAGGGGGGATCGAGGGAGAGGCTGGAACCGGGAGTGAAGGGGGGAGCGAGAGAGAAAGGGGGAGAGATAAAGGAGAGAGAGTGAGAGAGAGAGTAAAAGGGGGAGACGGGGAGGGAGAGGCTAGGCTGGGGAGTGAAGTTTGGGAGTGAAACGCAGAGCAGAGTAGAGCAGCTCTTTGATCCAGTCTCCAGTATTGTCTCACAGCTGATCTTAGAGGTCTACTGGAGTATTGCTCCGCAGCAGATGGCCCTTTTGTTGCCGCAAAATAAAAATCCAATAAAAATGGTAATTATATTAAACGCGGGACATAGTTGACAGGCTACGCAAAGGGGCTGCTTTTGGTCTCTTGAGTTGGCCCTGAGAATGACAAATACCGCCACTTATGAGGTTTTGTCCCATACACACCCCCTAGCCTCTCTGCCACCTCCCTAACTATATAATTAGTGCCTCAAATATAGGAAGAATGCAGAACAAATAACCGCTGTTCTCTCTCCATGCGGTAGATATTGTCCAACGTCTCAGACACTATGACAAGGAGAAGTAAGTTAATATGGCCAGAGAATAATGTTGTGGTTTTACATTGCTTTGCAGACAGATAATAGTACTAATCAGCATATATCCCATTTTCTACAGCTCAAATAGACAATGGAATACTTTTATTTAGTTTTAGTTTTTATTTGCTTATAGGAAAATATACAGTATCTTTCCCCATTGATTCTGAATGTGAGCTGAATACCTCTCCTCCGTTCCAGACAGAGATAGACAATCAGACATGGAGAGAGCTTGTTGGTGGCTTGACAGGCAGTTAATGGCCCGGGAGGCATGTGGATGGGATATCTCTGAGATTCCACAGGTCCTCCTTCCCCCTGTTACACCAATCCTCTCCCTGAGACTAGCCCCTGTCTCCCATGTCGTTGATGGCACTTTTAGTGACATGATTGACAGTGCAATGACAAACAATAAATACAGGGAGACAATGTGCTAACAGCAGATGAACAATGGCTTGTCAGTCATGACGTGGTTGAGATACATTTTAATTTTCTCTTTTGTACAACAAAGAGAGAAGGGAAAAAAACGTGGCTTTTGGCTCCAGGGTTTTGAATACAACACAAGCCTGGGTGAGAAGCTGAAGAAGTGTGGTTAAAATATGTGTTTGGAAGCGAGAGGCAGGAGTCACAGGCCATGCATGACACTGGTACATTAATAACACATATTTTAGGGTAAGGTGTGTGCGTGCGTGCGTGTGTGTGTGTGTGTGTGTGTGTGTGTGTGTGTGTGTGTGTGTGTGTGTGTGTGTGTGTGTGTGTGTGTGTGTGTGTGTGTGTGTGTGTGTGTGTGTGTGTGTGTGTGTGTGTGTGTGTGTGTGTGTGTGTGTGTGTGTGTGTGTGTGTGTGTGAAGGCCTTTGTGGTTAGGGGCCCCACTTAAAGAGCCTCGCTGTTTTGGCTCTCCTTACATGCTCAAATCTCACAGCAGCAGATCCAGTTATGTGCCTATGTATGAGTTGAGGGGCCTAAATGTAGCGCAAATGGCCCTCAGACTCCCAGCCAGACCAGGCCAGACACCACCGCTTCACCACCCAAACTTTACTTTACAGTCTGCTGCTCCATAGGAACCCACAGAGGCCAGGGAGAGAGATCCTGTAGTGCCCCCTCCTCCACTAGCAGCCTGCCTGGCTGTCTCACATGGAGCACAACGTCCTCCTGATTTATGCATGGTTTTTATTTGACATCGTTGTCAAACTTGATTGCAATTATGTATATCAGCAGGCCTTATTGTTGCTGTTGTTGCTGAGTGCATTAATCAGATTAGTGCTGTATGGTGGAACAGCGGACACAGCTGTTTGAGAGGCTACAGGCGTCTGTTTGGAGATGGCCAATAAAAACTCAGCTGGTCTGAGAACGAATGACGAGGAGGACGAATTGTTTTAGTGGCGCAGCTCAGCTCTGTGTAGTTCAGTGGAGAGGCAGGAAGAGAGTCCGGATAAGGCCTTGCATCTGTGCACCAGTGTTTATTTTCCTCCCTGACTGCAGAGGAATCAAAGAGATGGTGACGTTGAATTAAAACCCTCCTTATAATCAATAATCATCTTGACCTTCAATTATGAATTCAAATATTGAAACTAAGGCCCAGGAGTAAAGAGTTGAAGTTACTCTGCTTATTCCCTTTTCTCTCTTTGACTTAGTTGTCTTTCCTTCCTTTCCGAGACAAACAAAAGTCCCCCCAAAAAGCATGGACATATGAACAGAAAGTTGTCAGCTTCAGTTGGCTTGGGCCCAGATGGTCACTTACTGAATAAACATGTAGATCTTGGGTTGCAGCTTGTGTTGCTAAATGTGTTGAGGAGTGTGTTGTTCTGACTGACAGGTCATCCTCTGGGAGTTAGCTCCTCTCCCTCTCCATCATCTGTTCCTCTGACAGCCAGTGAAGTAAAGAAAGAAAGAATTCACTTTTAGGTAAAATGCTTACTAACAAAGGATAAACTATACAATTGAAAAAGAAAGTTGCACACTCATCGCTCCATGCTGTGGAAGTATTTGATCAACGTTTTGGATAAGATCGGAGTGTCCTGGCCATCCACACAGGGGAGGACCACAAACCTTGGGTGTATTCAACCAAACGGAACCAAACGGAAGCAAACTGAATGAAACAGGGAGGGACCTACCTTCATTTGTCCAATAGAAACTCATGTTTTCATTGCCAAACGTTTCCTGTTTGGAGTAAACGATTTCAGTTGCAAAACATTTTGGACCCACAAACCACACACCCTCTGTCACGCCCTGATCTGTTTCACCTGTCTTTGAGCTTGTCTCCACCCCCCTCCAAGTGTCACCCATCTTCCCAATTACCCCTGTGTATTTATACCTGTGTTCTCTGTCTGTTTATTGCCAGTTCGTCTTGTTCGTTCAAGCTAACCAGCGTTTTTCCTGTCAGCTCCTATAGTTTCCCAGCCTCTCTTTCCTCGTCCTCCTGGTTTTTGACCTTTGCCTGTCCTGACCCTGTTCCCGCCCACCTGACCTCTCTGCCTGACCCTGATCCTGCCTGCCGTCCTGTACCTTTGCTCCACCTCTGGATTACTGAACTCTGCCTGTCCCTGACCCTGAGTCCGCCTTCCGTCCTGTACCTTTGCCTTACCCTCGATTTTCGACCCATGCCTGCCTTGACCTGTCTTTGTCTGCCCCTGTTGCCATAATAAACATTGTTACTTCGACAGTCTGCATCTGGGTCTTACCTTGATTCCTGATACCCTCAACATCTGACCCCTCTCAGAGACAGCCTCTCCGGCTCCTATCACCACCAAGTGCTCTTGATAGGCTCTGCTTATGGCCTCTATGAGGAGGGATTCCTCTAATTTGCAGGGAGGGATTCACATGTAATCCTGCCTCTGTCACACAAGTCTGGCAGATTTGGGTTGTAAACTGACATGCAAACTAGAATCCTCTTCACTAGTAATCTTGGCTGATAGACTTTTGAGCACTGTTCAGCATTGCAATGATCTGCGCTCAACTCAACTTTGTCATGCCAACATCATGTATAGTTTAGTGCATTTTCTTTAGCAGGCCCCAATACAGGCCCTGTCAGCAACAGCTGGTCTCATCTCCCCTCTGATCTCCCCTCATCTACCCCTGTGTGTGTGAGGCGTCCGGCCTGTCAGCTAACATGATGTATGGATGATGTATGGATCACCTTTACATCAACCTGATGCTGTACATCTAGAATGTGATTATTTAACACACTTGAGAAGCATCGAGAGGCCTGGTCCACTGGTCAGCTAACTAACCCCTGGTGGTCGCAGGGCTGCAGCTCCTAGGCCTCACACTCTGACCCCTGGTTTATAATCTGTACTGGTTTACCAGTGTCTGACTATGTAGCATGGAAACCAGAGACATTTTATTACATACTGTCTATCACTCATTTGATTTGCCTAATGGAATTATATGAAAGGATTTGTATAAATCTTTGATTTGCTTTCTCCTTACTGCATAAGTATGATATAAACTCAGTAGCTGCAAAGGCCTTTGGTGAGAATGACCAGAGCAGAGTCAGAGAGTTGAGTGATGGAACGTATTCTCCACGTCTCCTCCATCCTTCCATCGCACCAGCGCCTGGTTTATGGCGCAGAGCTGCTGCGTTACTGTGGCGACAGTGAATCTACGCTCTCAGAAATGCAGAGCACCCAGAACAGTCTTGGCACTGGCCACATTCATTTTGTCATGAAGCATTTCTGTTTTATTTTACCCTGTAAAAAATGTTATACAGGGGGAATTTTAACATTGGATTAATATGTAAATTTCCACTAGGCCCCTCTGTTCTGTTATTGCTCATATGATGCTTTTATGAGTTTGATTTTGAAAATGAACAGAGCTTCTTTCTTTCAAATGTGCCCTCCAGAAGAGCTGAATCAAACAATTTTCAAATCACATGATTCATCGTGCCCTTGACAATACTTTCTGTCACCGTTTTGTATGTCATTCACGTGGTATTTTACACAGACAGAGTGTACTTTCTGAATACCAAGTACATTTTTATTTACCTATTGAAATGATTCACTTGAATGAGGCATGTACATCAGTAGTACCTTACTACCTGGGAGGGCTTAGACTGGTGATGCACAGGGACCAGAATAAACTCTTTTTGCCAAGATATCCATTATACTGTACCTACCTACTCTGCCACAGACCTACCTTGTGTATGTGTATCTGACTGCTTCAACCCACAGCACACGTAAAGCCCTCTCTTGTGTTCAGATCCATCAGCCACAGTGGCAGAGGCTGAAACCCTACTGTGTTGTGGTCTAATGAGCAATATAGATTCTCCCTATGTACGATCACAGAGTTCAGACACAGTCTTATTTATCCTGCTTAAACACTAAAACAATTACAAGCATTACATGCCTTTTGTGTCATTACGTAAAGAAGTGTCCACTGAGGAAGTGGCATGGCATGCCTTTCTTTTTGCATAGTGCATAAATTCTCTGGAAAATTCCGCAGGATTGTTTTTTATTAGGGTAAAGTTCCCAGGAGCAGCTCGGCCAATAAAAACCCAACAAGATAAAAGAGCACGGAGGATTAGGAAGGGATGAAAGCTGTAACATTTTCCATATTATCTTGTGAAAAGCTCTGCTCTCTGCCTTTACTCCTTTATTGCATGTACCTTCATTATTCTGAGGGACAGAGCGGGTGCAATGTGAACTTTCAGCAGCAAGTGTCCTTTACACTCCTTTACTCACCTCTTTCACACATCATCCTCATTGTTAATTCAGGCACCTCTTTCCAGGGAGGGATCTTTGAAATACATTTATTTTTCTAATAGCCAGAAAAAAAGGCTATCGACAGTAATAAATTAAGTGCATTGTTGTGCTGAGACAACCCAACTCATCGGCCCCCCTTTCACTCGGCTCTCTGTGTTGCGTGTCTACGAATCACACCGCAAGTCAGGGAGACTCATAAAAGAAAGGCGAAGAGACATTGAAATATATGAACCTTGCAAGGATAAACAAATGGAGGTATTCATTGCACATTTTATGGGCTGTCCAAAGAATTCTGTCCTCTGTCAGGGCTTTTGGTGTAGGACCAGGGCTTTTGGACTGCAGATCAATTTGCGCAATCAAAAACACACTTACACCCACACATAAAAGCAACTGCACACACACTCACACACACTCAATACACACAGCAGCACAGACACCCACACAAACACAGACACACACACACTGACTCTCACAAGTACACACACACACACACAATAAATAAATAGTTAAATAAATGGGCTTTACTTTGCCCAGCTCATGGATCAGTTTTCACTGTTTGGTTCTAAGAACCATCTGGGTCTGTCCATTCAGCCTGCTCTGTGGAGCACAGATGCTTCTTTTGTACCAGGCTCCAAATCGTAATAAGCAGTTAAAATATTTACAGAGGAGGTGCTTTTCTCTCTCCCTGTAGCATTTCTTCTCCAGACTTCTTTCTATCATTATTATTATTTATACCTTTTCAAGGACAAAAAATGGAGATGTCCACTAAATGTGATTGATTGGGCTTAAAAATGGCCATTATTGCCATTAAGCCCCACATGTCAGCTGCTGCTTTTGTGCCGGCTGTATTTCTAAGCTAACCAGTGATCCATGAGCAGAGACAGGAGGGGTAAGAATGTAATGCTGGGAAAGAAAAGAAGAAATGGCCATTTCTCTATGGATCCTTCCCTTGATTAAAAATACAGCTGCAGACACTAGCGTAAAGGAGAGAGAGAAGGGGGGGGACGACTCGAACTTGTTCACAGTGAGATGAATAACTTCTGCTCGCCCTATCGAAAATCAAAACAATGATATGTGTATGTGTGTGTGTGTTCTGCATCAAATAGAATGTAATTGAATTCCCAACACGCATGGGAACCAAAACCTGTGGAATGGGAAGAGGGGGTTGGTGTTAATCTATTTTTGTTGTTGTTGTCGTCACACCGTTACCAGCAGCCCAAGTGTCCATATGTGTGTATGGATAAACAAAGCAACAACATTTTTTTTGAAACAATATGGATGTTAGAGTGCAAAATGTGTGGGGGAAAAACAGAAGGCAGAGAAACCTACCTGTAGGAATATTTTCCCACACTTTTATGTTGTTGTGGTAGAACAGGACTGGGATTAGGTCACCATGTCCCTGCCAGACAGGCAGTGCTCTAGACCAGAACACTGTGTTATAGGCTTTAGAGGAGGATTTCAGCCGATATGCTATGCAAATACTGTATAAAACTAGTCAATAACAACTCTTCAGAACACAGTGCTTTAGTTCTTATGGCAGTTTGGTTCTTGTATCATTTCAGAAAAGCATACTATTTTCTGGATATCAACTTTAGTACCATCTGACTCAGTGAGTGTCATGCGACAGTGTATTCTGACATCATGTTTGGACATGGTTGATACAGTATGATGAGTGTGCATCTGCATGATCGGAGTAACAACAATCACCTCATGGGAAATGTAAACAGTAGAGCCTCAAAATGTGTCATCTAAATGAGTTGTTATAGTCACACAGTTTTGTTTGCCTTTGACTTCCTGCAAATTCAAAGCTTTTGTATGTCTCTGGACTAATGTGGTGTTATTAGGAAGGCAGCCCAAAGGGGCAACCAACTGCCTCCTCTGCCCAATCAAGAAATATGTTTTAGGGCATTGTTAAAAGCAGGAAATAGTCATTTCATTATGTACTTCCTGTACTGAAATTTCCACAACAACTCTATTCCGCTTTTAAAAAAGGAAAAGAAAAAGAGGACTCCCTTTGTCCCATTGTCAACTGGTTCTCTGATGTTTTTGTTGTTGTTTTCTAGTCTGAAAATAGACCAACATCTAAACATTATGAACCAGACCAGTATTATATTTATGTTAGGCTTAGTTTTGTGTATTTAGTACCTACATAAATACTTTTCTTTTGTTTTTAATGCTTTCCTTATTCACATTTTCACAACTTTGGTCAAATCTGGTTGGGAAAAAATGATATATTCTCAAAAACATAGCTAAAACACGGCATTATAGATTGTTTTCATCCATCCAAGTACTTCTAGATGCATTAGGGGCCAGTTAATTGCAGCCAGTGAGGCTCGATAGTGACGTGTTTATTTCCAGTAATGCAGAGTAAAGGGAGGAAGTAACTGACGCCTGGTGTCAGGGTGCTGTTTGACGTGACCCAGTGACAGACAACGCCTCGCTGTAGACACTGAGGTGACACTGTTGATTGGTCTCCTGAGCTCTCTTCTGATCTCATCAGTCTTCTGAGGAGACGAGGCCCGTCGTTAATTCAGCCTGTAGAATGAGAATGCCTATCCACATCCCCTGGGCTTGAAGGTCTTTTATGAGGGATTTATGTAGAGGCTGTTAAGACATTACAGTTACAGTTACAGGTGACAAACCTGTACAGCACTGCAGATATATGCATCCCTCTTCTGTTTATGAAGTAACACAAGATATCCTTCTGTCACTCAGGGCTTCAGGACGTATTGTTTCATGATATTATTCTAGTGCTAGTACCCACTGAGCACAGACGTCAGGTCAACATCTAGATTTGATTTACATTTGGTTGAGTTGTCGACTAACGTGAATTCAACGTGAAATCAACAAAATATGTCATCATGACATTAGATTTAGGTTAAACGTTGGGTGAAACATAATACTCAATTCCCTTACGTTGATGACTTTTTGCAAATCCAATCAGAATTTCTTTGTTGAAATGACGTGGAAACAACGTTGATTTGCCCAGTGGATACTCTCTATTGTTATTCTCCAGCTAGTGTATTATCATAACAGGAGTAGCTGTGTGAGTTGATTCAGTTAGCTGGGCTGGTCAGGGACAGGACAACATGTGCCTGGAGAGAGGACGGAAAACATGACCTCACAGGTTCCTGAACCAAAAGATTCCCAGAGGTCAGTACTTCAGTGCTCTGTTGTTCCTCAGAGGGGAAGTGCCTGAGTATCAGGGCGGCCATTGATGACCTCACAGGGCGACACAACGAGGACAATCCACTCAGGCTCAGACGCCCACGAGGTGGGGACCAATGAGCTCTGGACCAATGAGCTCTGGACCAATGAACTCTGGACCATTGACCTCTGGACCAATGAGCGCTGGGTCAATGAGCTCTGGACCAATGATGCAGCATAACTTGTGGCTCTCTTTGGTTCCGTTTTTTATTATCATTGTCTATTAATGAATCTTGGACCAGTTGTGTGTCACTGGCTGTACAGCTGATTCTGCTCTATCTGCTGCCCACTCAGACCCTGCCTTTCTCCTGCCTTAAAGACGTGTTCTCTCTTTCTTTAGCCATCACTCCTCTTCTTTTCCACCTCCACTGTGCTGCGTTTGTTCTGCGTAGCGGCCTGGCCACCACCACGTGGTCTATCTTTATAGGACAGCGCCCGTTTGTTTTATTTATCTGACAGGCCGGTCCTCCGCATTGTCCCGGGTTATCAGCCACTCCTCCTGCAGACGCGTTACCGCCTGTGCAAGGCTCTGACCCATCTCAGGGTTCACCTTTAAATCTGATTCTTATCATTACCTCTGTGATAAATAGGCCTGGTTTAGTGGGAGATTACACAGGCAGTTCCGTTCCCCATTCCCACTGCCAGCCCAGCGTAGAGCGAGCTCTGCTCCCCAGTCCCAGCGGGGGCAGGCCTGTCACAGACGTCTACCTAAGGAGGAAGGCAAACACTCACTCTGTTCCTCTAAAGATTTGGGGACTTTGGGAGAGAAAAAAAGAGAAATGTTCCCATGTGGCTGTGTCTCTGTGCTCTTATCTCCTGTGGGCGTCCCTAAACCCTTCTTCCCACTCTGTCTCCCTCTGACTGGCTCCCTCCACTGAGAGTTAGGCTAGTCAGTCAGCACAGTCACTCTGACAACTGAGCTCCCTTATCGATTTTTCACACGGGTCTTATCTGTGGCTATAGTTTCAGAAAAAGTTTTTTCTGTAAGTGAAAAGCAGTGTGGTTTCATATGTAATCCAGAGACCTTACTGTTCCCACTCTTTACTGTGCTTTGAAGTCTCCCTGACAGTTTCCATGGCTACATCTCCCAAGCATATGTTTAACTGCAGTGCAGTTCAGCAATGTTTGCACTGTTGTTTCTCTTCGTCTGTCTGTGTGTGTGTGTGAGTTTATGGTTTTCACTGTCCTCCTGGTCTCCACAGCCTATTCCATTGTCCAGAGTAGAATGGTGTGGTGACTCTGTAGTCAGCGTGTGGCCAGTGCTGTGACTGTCATGCTCTGTGTGATTGATGGTGACTAACGGTTAACCTTGCTCACCAACTCTGGGAAATATGGAATTCATTATTATCTGTTTCCCCTGAGGGGTCAAAGGTATGATAAAACAGATGCATCGTTTGCTTTGGGGCAGGATTTGGGATAGAGGAACAGCTCTATATCTCAGGGGAGGAGAAAGGTGGAGGCCTACATTAATGTTAGCAGCTGTGTTCTCTCACCAGGTTTTACAGCAGACAGGCAGCGAGTGTGAGAGTGCACGTTCAGGTGATGCAGAAACTGTGATATTACTCCAGGATCGTGGTACCGTAACCCAACATTTCCTATATTCATCAGTGTGAGGACTCCCAGCTGCTGGTGTGAGGCAGGCTTTAAAAAAAACCTGTCAGGATTAGCAGGTGGTCCTTCGGCCGTGTGGTCAGGAGATGTATGTTTTTTATGGGCTTTGACAGAGTCATATTACTTTGTCATTTGCAGCTCCAGTGAAAATGGCCACGTAAAAGAAAATCTAATATAAAGATACTATACATTTTCTCTTACTTTGAAGTGCCTATACTGTTTTATAACAATGTTTGTCATTATAATAATAATAATAATCAAACAGTGACCATTCTAAAAATCCCTGTTATCAAATGGGTAATTTTCCATCACCACACCACCACGTTAAGGCCGTGACCTCCTGCCCTTTCTGACTTGGCTCTATTTGGCCCAATTATTAGCTGAAGTGATGAATTTGATCTCTTTTCAAAAGCCACCTTACACAGGGCCTCTATTTTCTCCTCATTGTGTTTGGCCAGCGTACTAACAAGAGTGGACTGGTGCATTAATGATGATAGATTCCACACCCAACCCAGGACCTTAGAGAACGATCACTAGCAGAGTGCCCTGCAACAGGCTGACCCACTGACCTGTCTCAGGCCACACAGCAAAGGAAATCTATAAGCAGGTTTGGAGTGACCAGTGGGGTTGACCAGTGGAGCTGATCAGTAGGAGCTAAGGAAGGAGACTGTTTGCTGGACAAACATGCTCAGTCACACCAGATCCACAGCTGGGAATTAATCCCATTCTAACTCCCTTGTATATCTGGGGCCATGCAATACAGAGAGCTAGGGCTGTAGTAAATATGCTAATCTTTTTCAAACCTAATGAAGCACAATCTTATTTCACAACAAGCTGAATTTAGTTCCAAAGAGGCAGAAAAAGAGGTGTTGTATGGAGTCTGTTGGTGTTGCTCTGTGGGAAACCAGTCATCTTTGAACTCTGGGGGGTCCGGGGTCTCCTGCACCTCAGCAACCAACTAGCTGAAAGCATGGACTGTTTCTCCTGCTACTGCTGATCAGGCCTTTCAGCCAAGGGGAGCATATAGACTGTATTTCACAGTGTTCCACATGTCTGGTCTCATTTACATCTCTGCTAAATCTGTCTGAAACATACGTGATCCATGTGTTTTAGCCTATGTATTTCAACACGCATTTATGCGTATATATAATCTAATATTTTTCAATGTGTGTTAATGTGAATAGTCTCCACCAACCCAATGAATAGTATGTTTGTTAGTAATTTCGGTAGGGTCATGTGTCTCGTTTTTGTGATTGTGGCATGGCCGGGCTGCATTGACAGGCTGTGTGTGTAACAATGCAGACATCCCTGACCGATCAGCCATTCTGAGAGGGAGCAGGAGCTGTATTTTGCCCAAACACCTGCCTTGACTTAACTATCAGCTGTGAGTCCTGTCTGTTTTTTTTTTACGTCTCACTCAAATAGGCTGGCAGTCTGTACAAGCTGGGCGATAATCCCACCTTTTATAGCCAGTAAGAAAAGGTAACGCTGATTTCTGATGAAATAAACCCCCATGCTGATATGTATTCCAACACCCATGTATGCGTATATAATATAATATTTTTCAATGTGTATTAATGTGCATAGTCTCAACCAACCCAATGAATAGTATGTTTGTTAGTAATGCGGTAGGGTCATGTGTCTAGTGTCTGTGATTGTGGCACGGCCGGACTGCATTGACAGGCTGCCTTGAGGAGTGGGACTGTACATACTAACTGTTAAGTGAATGAGGCTGGGGGGTAGGAGCGTTGGGCAAATAACCGAAAGGTTGCTGGATCAAATCCCAGAGCTGACAAGGTATAAATCTATCATTCTGCCCCTGAGCAAGGCAGTTAACCCACTGTTACTTGGGCACTGATGACGTGGATGTCAATTAAGGCAGTCCCCTGCATCTCTCTGATTCAGAGGGGTTGAGTTAAATGCGGAAGACATTTCAGTTGAATGGGTTCAGTTGTACAACTGACTTGGTATCCCCCTTTCCCTTATAGGCCTATCCTATCACCCACTGCCCCCTTTGGCTAGCTAGAGTGATGACTGTATAGTCTCAAACAAACATTCAGATAACATTCTGCAGTTATCTTCAGAGAGACTTAGTCATAATATTGATGGTTGTAGTAAATGTGACATTTAGATTGTATTATTGTATTATTGTCTAAATAAAGTATGAGAAGTACCGTTCTTTTGTTGAGCTTGCTTGTATCCTTTTACATCAGTTATATTGTCAAATCAGCAGTTATAACAAGTCAGTGTAGTAATGGCCTACTTCTGTTTTGTTTTGAAGGGTTAGGTATCGATGAATACCTAGTCTCTTATCTCTTTCAGTAAAAGGGGGTGGAGGGGGTTACAGATTCATGTGGGACCTTAAATGGAGCCCTTTCATAAAGCTCCTGGGGAAACAAACAGTGCTGCATTCAAGGTCAAAATGTTTTCCATGAAAAACGGATAAAAACTGAGGTTTTCATCACTAAGTAAACCTTAGTCATTATTTGCCTTTACAAAAGATTCCATTTTAGGGGAAACCTGCCTATCACAGCCGTCCTTGTATGGGGCATTGTAGGATATTTGGCAGTTCTTCTGACTAATGTGGAGTAAAAAAATGATGTTTTTGAGCAGATCCCTTTGTCACATTGGCTGTGGCGGTTTATTAACCTGACTGGTAGATTATTTCATAGTAGTCAGACAGTGACCAAGGTTATGGCTCACAGGAGCAAACTTCACAGCCTGGGCATTATGGAACACTGGCCTGGGAGGGAATTCCCAGAATGTCTGTGGTCATTCTCTTGATCATGGCTGTGATTCCAGACCATGATACATGTTGATGGAATTCTACAAAGCACCTATAGAAACAACAAGAGTCATTTCTGACTAGTTAGTGAAAAATGTGTAACGTATTATTAAGTTATTTTATGTCTCTTCACTAATCCATAATAAGTCATTTTATTGCACTTCCAGGAAATCTTGTGTACTTGTCATTTTGGGCTGTAGGGTGACTCCTTCTTCATAACGGAAATGAAAATATGGTCCCAGTATCCCCTCACGTCATGCTATTTATTTGCATAATGACACGTCACAATTCCGGCACTGCTTTATGATGCTTGTGAGTCATTCCGTAGTAGCAAGCACAGAAACATAAAGATGCTGAACTGAGCTTGAACAGATCCTCTTGTTGTGTGTGTCTTTGCAGCTTCTTTGTTATTCATTGCCAAACTGGATCTATACTGTCTTGTTCCTATCAATGTCAGAGAGCAGCCAGTGTCTATTCAGCGATGGCAGTCCTGCTGGGAAGGACTTAGTGATTAGAGCAGACAGGTGTTCTGAGTCCTGAGAGAAATATAGAAAAGGAGGCATCGATGGCAACATGAAGCCGTCATGGACCAACATCCATAAAATAGATCATGGCAAGGAGAAAACAGATAAAGGCTCTAGGCCATAGAAAAACAGATCCAATCCATAGGAAAGACATCTTTGACCAGGCTTGATGCTAAGCTGAAGTCCGTCCTCTGAAGTTGTGGGA